>NC_071668.1:12246590-12548863 GCF_028554725.1 Zeugodacus cucurbitae | reverse complement strand
TAGTGGATTCGATATTTCTGTCATTTTATACATTGAAGTTATTACCCCAATGGATGTGTTATACATCATTAGTAAGAGAATCACTAAAGACAAGATGACGTCTAATTAACCGAAATTTCTGCATTAATTTTTTAAGTCCAATCAAGGCATATTTTCAAATTAAAGCATTATGTCCCAATTCGTTTGGAAAAAAGCTATGCTAGTTTCTTAAACAAATCCAACTAGAGAGTTATAAAAAATAATTTATAAATGGTATCTTTTTCAAATACACCTCAGACCTGTAATATGCAATTACAATTTCCAACTTCCCTTGATACATATAATGCATTTTTGTAGAGTTTCCGTTTTTATATAATATATATAAATGCATTAATGAAAAGTATTTGTTGTCAATTCTTACAACCCATAAAAGTCATGAAATTGTGACGCATTTTTTCCTGGCTAAATATAACCTATTTAACCTTAAAAGAACAGCTAAGATAATGCGACTATAAATATTTATAAGAATTACGCCATATTTGATGATCTTTAAACAGTACAATTTTCAATAATAATCGCGAAATAATATAGAGATTCTTCATGCAATAAGTTAACCTCAAAATCGTGTTTTACGAAAAATGTAGTATGCTTCAATGACTCGGCATTTCACACCAACCGATCAGCTTTCAAGTAATATTTATGTCAAGAACACAATACATCTTCAATTATAAATAGGATTTTTGTAAAAATTAAATTTCGAAAAGAGGTCACTTTGTGTACAACACTACATACATTTCTTAAGTAAAAATTTTACACCCATCCATAATTTGTAATTGCCTCCCTAAACTTCACTAATGTTTATCCCAAACTAAAGTTTCTGGTGTGAGAACACGACCTTGAGCTAACTATCTATTACCTCCATTCAACGAAAGTTGGATCTAAGTAGAATCACACACTTAAATCTCCCAAGAACTGACACTTCAGCAGCATTTGCCATAGGTATTTGGGGTTTTATGCTGCTGCAACAACAAAAAACACCGTTGTTTTCTCAAACTGAACAAGAGACATTGACGAAATCGTAACGAAAGGGGAAATCCCAAAATTACGCTGCAGACTACACGTATAATGTCAAATATCTACATATCTTGCAATTGAATCTATTAACTTTTTTTTTAACTATACGGCTGAGGACATTGAAATAGTTTTCGAAAATTTCTGAAGAAAACCAAAGAAATATCTTGTCTGCCTCCAAGCTTCGACTGCCTAGAGCGTGTTTTAATTTATTGTATATACAAGTATTTAATAATATATTTCGAGCTTATATAACTCGGTTGGGTGCAACAACACGTACAACACTCACGACAGTATGTACTGGAGTGTTTCGGGTTTCATCCGCAAGGGGTTTTATTAAAAGTGATCTAACAATTATATATTATCGTTATGCCCCTACCCCCTTTTATTGCTCCCATTAATATATGCGATTTTATGTTATTCATTTGCTATAAATTCCCGTTTTTTTTAAATATATTAAGATCACGATCTGTTCTTTAAAATTATATAATTAGTTTCAATATTTCGATTTTTTATATATTTCTTTGTAAATCTATTTAAGTTGTGAACTTTCACTACTTTAGAGCTGTGATCGCAAACAAAAATATTAAACTTCAGATATAGAAAATTTAAGAAATTTCCAAAAACTTGAAATAATTTTTTTACGAGCTTCCCTTGCATTTAAATTTATCAAAAGCTTAGTGTGACACAGTTCAATGTGTTTTGTACGAGTTTCAGAGCCCCTTTCGATCAGCAGCTGGTTCCAGTAAAATACCTTTAAAATACTGTTTTTCAAAGTTTCGCAATTAAACTATTTTAAGAAATCTCAAGCGAATTTATTCGTTGATACCACTCTTTATGTATTGATATTCTGAAACAATCGACGCTTACGCTGTCAAAAGCGAGATCAAAGCTTAATAATGTACCACAATTTCCAACCTAAAAACTCTCTTTAGTGAGTGTAGCAAGCTATAGGGGTTGAACATAACGATCACCAAGTGCCGACATTTTTTGTGTAGTGACCTTATTCGGAGGTTGAAATATTTATAAAATTGTTATTATTTTTTATTTATATTATATATTTAAAATAATTAAGCTATTATAATTAGTAAATATTAAATAATTCTCTCCTTACGCGCAGAGTCTAGCTGTATACAATGGACCAATAGCAAAAACTATCATCATGAACTCCTCGCATTATGGAACTCGTCGTTGAAATTATCCCAAATGTTTTGCTACTTAACATTATATTAATTTTATTATTTTTTTTCTTTAATTTCAGTTCAAACCCTTGTTGAGACAAATCTTTTCTCAGATGCGCTCTCAGCAGCGACGGGTCCTAAAAAGGTTACAAAGCGTAAACGATCAACTACCCCCGGGCCCGGACAAAATAAGGAAGGTCCATCACCACCTACAAGTCCAGATGCACCAAAGGTTGCGCCTTTAAAATTCTATCAAGACACATTGGATGAGACGAAGAGCGATGACAAATCCGATAAGGAGAATGATAGCAAGGATAATAATAACAAATCTGAAGATATGGATTCAGCCGATAGGGGAAATAGCACAGAAGACGATGATGATATACCCTTGAAGAAGGTTAAAGAGGATATAGAACAAAAGGTACTGCGAGAACAAAAGACTGCTGATGATGGTAGTGACACCGCTGTAAGCAAGACCGGCGGCTCCGTCGATATCACCGGTAGTGATGGGGAAGAAGATGCCGCTACAAAAAGTTCAGAAGAGGAGGCGCGCAAACCGCCTGGTCCTGGTTGTGGTCCCGACGGACCACCCGGTGTACTTATGCTACACCGACGCAAAGGCCCCAAAAAGAAGTTAACTTGGCGTCCTCAAGAACATCTAGAGCAAATCCGTTACTTCGAACTGGACGAAACAGAGCGTGTAAATGTGACTAAAGCGCAATCGTTTATGGATATGAAGAATCTTGAACGTTTTAGTGAACGCGATGCGATTAATATCGCCAGACGTGGTTTCACACATGAGGACAATATGAGACCATTAACCGAATGGAGACCACTGATCGAAGTTGATGGTGTGCCACCACATCCAAATGGCAATCAATCGAAACAGCGTAAGGTACAAGCCGAACGCGAGATGACTACTTTGCGCGCACTATACTTCTCCCATAGCATGATCCCCGATTCACCGGCAGAAGCAGAATTAGAACCACATTTCGCAGTGGACATACCTGTTATACCTTTGGAAGATATTACTGGCAATCCGGATGCGGTCAGCGATTACACTAATATGCCTTGGCCAGAGCCAAAGACTTCACCTAAGTTAACGGAAAATAATCTTCCTAATCTTGGCAAGATGCCACCAGCGCAATTAAACACATTGCCGCCAAATAATCTGAATACTTATCCAGGTTTTATGCCTCAATATCCTGGCGTACCAGCGAACAATCTACTGGCAACGCAAATGCCAAGGGCAGTACCTTTACCAGCCGCAGCAGCAGCGGCAGCACATCCAGCGTGGCAAGCAGGAAATTTCAATGGTAATTTGGGTGCCATGGCTGGTGCACCACCAGTACAACAACAAAATATGATGGGACCATTCGGTCCTGGAGCTGGCAATCCGCAATGGCAAATGCATGCTGGTGGTCAGTATGGTCCAGGACAAGGTCCCTTCAACAATCCACCTAATTTCGGACCGATGGGTATGATGGGGCCGCGCGTTATGCCAAATATGGGACCAGCAAATATGTTTGATCGCAATAATATGAATAATAATCACCACAACAATAACAACCAAAATCGCAACAATGGTGGCAGTTGGCGAACTGGCTCCAACTTCCAAGATAACAATGGCGGCGGTAATTGGCGTTCAGGAGGTGGCGTTGGCGGTGGACCGAATCGCGGTGGTGTTGGCGGTGGCAACTCTAACAACGGTGTGTGTAAGGCTTTCATGCGTGGTCACTGTCGTTTGGGCAAATCCTGCAAGTTTATACACCCAAAGAGCAAACGTATATAGGATTCGCCAGAATCTTCTGATGAAGATTCAACAACGATCTCAAAAAACAACTGTGATAGTGGCGACAAGTCGATGCACCAAAGAACTGTCTAATCGATCAAGAAAACGATCGGAGAAGAAAAGATTGCTGCGCGCCTTTGAACCACACCAAACGTTCTTAAGAGGCCACCGCAAGTCGTTGGCCACCAAAAATGATTTCCACAATCCTGAACATTGTCCAATTTGCATTAAAGAATTCAGGCTGCCATCGTCGTAAAGCAGAATTCGAAAGAAGTTACAAGAAAATAGGAATATATACATTTAATTTCTATGAAATAATTATGTTTCTGTACAAATCGTTAGGTTTTAATTTTTTACTAAAAATAATATGTTATTAGTGAATGAAAGATGATAAATCGAAAAAGATCAAGTCGTAGATTTTCTACTAGCATTTTAGAATTATGAATCCTATAATAGGTCATTGAATACATGTATAAATACAAAATAATATGTTACAAAAGCATTTGCATTAAAAAACAATCGTTATTTACATATATAATATAGATTATTATTATTTAAACACTTATCTACAGAACCCTACATTTAAACACTGTGCTTATTAGTTTGTAATTAATTATCAACTTCTTACGCAGAGCGTCAAGGACGTATTCAACGAATATTATAACATATAATATATTTCATTAATTTTATATAAATGTATTATTGCATTAATAGATAACCAAATGTAGAATTTATTGAAACTAGTAAAGCATGCATGTTGCATAATTTTGCACATGTATCATGGTAATTAAGGGTAGCTTATTTAATCTTAGGACACACATACATATGTATATAAACAACAAACAAATCCATTATAACTTTATAAAAGATACACACAAATGAAAAGCATTTCAATGTTTGCATAAATAAGAATATTTGTAAAAAAATGCAATAAAATTAAATAAAAGAATTTGCCAATTAAATGTTAATTGTTTATAATTAAAGCAGGGATGAAGAGTTTGGTAGAAATCAAATCTAGTTTGAAATTTATAATTAAAGCAGAGATAAAAATTTTAGTAGGAATGAAGTTTGAAGTTTTGTTCATGAAACTAGTTGCGCCATATACATAATCAAATTTATTTACTACATATGTATAAAAATATTTTATGAAAACACTCACCACTTATTACGTGCTTACTGCATCCTTAAGTGATACTGCTGAAATTCCATTTCGTTGCGCCTTGTTTGCCCAAAGGATAAATCACATACATATATTTTCTATATATTGTATATATTCTATATATTATATATTTTAAATAATTTATTATATAATATATTTCACATAATTTTAACACTGAATAATAACTTTAACTTTATGGAATTATTATTTTTCTTTTATTAAAAAAAAAGATTACACAATTTTTTTAATTTTTGATGACTGCATAAATTTGGGCATAATTTCACTTTTGAGCCTCTGCGCTGCTTTTGTTTATACACTGTCACACACACATACATACACTTTTCACTTACAAATAACTTACAATAAAACATTGCACGCACTTTTTACACTAATTGATCGAATTGTATAAACCGATTTCTTTAATCACTAAATTATTAATTTTCAAGCTTCATTTATAAACAAATTCAATATTTCGTTGTTAAGTGTTGCAGCGGAACTTAAAGGAATTCCGTATGCGAGCACATACAAATTTAGTATACATACTATTTCCTCTATTGCGCTTGCCAATTTGGCTTTAGCGCTGCTTTTGCTTATACACTGACACACGCTAACAACTTGCACTTGCAAATAATTCATAGAAAACATTGCTCGCACTAATTTTTTTGCTTTAATTGATTGAAATATATGTATAGATTTGTTTAATCGCGAAATTATTTCATTTAACGCTTAAACAATTCAGAAATTTAATATTTACACGAACTAATCGTTACCGGCACAACTTTTCGTTGTTAAAAATGGAGCGGAACTGAAAAGAGTTATTGGAAGAGGAAGTAGGGTTGCATTTGCTGGTATTAATTTCAAATAGTTGCATGAATGCACGGTGATTTAGTAATTATTATACTCTTGCATCATGTTGCACAGAGCATTGGATTGTATTGTATTTAAAAATGGGCAGTAGGCGTGGCACCACTTTACTATCGATTTTCTTTCTTTAGTAACAAAAATCTGAAAATTTGAATCGGTTCAGATGCCATCTATAACTATTTTAAAGAATTTCGTTATTTTGATTGCGTCGTATATAATTTTATATAAGAATTTGCAAAAACAATAATCAAACACAAAAATTTGTGAAATCCATGCATAACCATAGATCCAAGAATGATAAAAGATAAGATTATGGCACAATGACGTCACGCGAGTCAGAAAGAGAATGTATATGTATGTATATAGAATGTGTAATGGAAATCGCAAGTGTAAAATATAGTGAAACAAATTGAAAAATGCTTTAATAAAATTTCGTCTTGAACAAGATTCATAAAATAGTCATCTATAAAATTCTCCTGCAAATAACAGAATATTATAATTAAAATTTTCTGTTTGATTACAAAAACTTTTTTGTTGGTATAAATGTGAAAAAAAAAAACTTTTTATAGGCGATTCTTTTGTACTATTGCACTATTGTTATTATATTCCGGCATTACAAACTTCATTTTGAAACTAATATACATATATTTCACTTAGAATTTTATATAATAACGAAGCACTCACGTTCACTTCGACTGTTTGCCTTGGTTTTACTGTTTTGTTCTACCGTGCACTTCGACTGTTTTTCCTTCGTTGGCTTGTTTTGCTTTCTGACTTGAGTGGCGTCACCGCACAGGAAATTGAAACACAAAAAACTTAACGGTAAACCTGTATCATAATATGTTCTTCCGTCTTTCTTGAACAAATGCTAAATATAGAGATTTTGACTATTCTTTCTGACTTTAAGTAGAATATATTGGTCAATACATGAGTTATCTTTTTAAAAAATTAAGTGGTAATTAGTTCTTCAATATATTTTAGTTGAGTACAAAAAATAGATGAAATCCAATCAGACTTTCTACTTGCTCAAATATATCCAATATTTAGATTTCGATTTTCCGGTGTCTTTATATCCTGTTTATTCATATTGAAGTATGAAATACTTAATTGAACACATGCGTTAAAAAAGAATGCAATTGGTCCAACCTTGCCTCAGACCTTGGCCCAGCTCTCCTATAACCAATAATATGATTTCAACTAGAATATACAAATAGTGATATCTGTTAGATAAATTTGAATACAGTAATTTTTATCAGATATAAAGCAATATATAATAATAACGCGGGCCGAGTCCATTGTATATGTTAATAAGATAAGATACCTATAGTATTTTAATTCTTCGACAATGGCAAACTTCAGATAATTTTTAACATCAAAATATACTTCAATATTCATCAATCATTAATTTAAAACACATTTTATAGGATAATTTGTAAATTTTATTAACTACTGAAATAATATTCAAACAGTTTACATAAATTTAATATACTTTGTATCCCACAATAATAATAAAGTAATAAAAGTACATTTAGTATCAATCATGCTATTTAGTACTCTTGCTCGACAACCCTTGCCACGCTATACCAATGCAAGCCTACTTCCCTTTCTAACAGTTCTTCCCAGTTCCCGTTCCGTTACTCGTTGTGAAAAAGCTAGCTACAGGTGTACGCTCCGTGAAAATTTATTAAATCGTGTGTAAAACTGCTTAAAAATTAAATATATTTATGATAATATGAAAGAAGTGCTTGTGTTTATCATGTTGTGTTGTATCACGTGTTAAAATTATAAACCTAGTCGTGGTTTTATTGTTTTAATTTGCAAATGAAAAGAATGAGTGTGCGTCGGCAGCGAGTAAGTTCAACCGGCAAGCGCAGTATCCGAGAATTATTGCATATATGTAAATGTGTGTGTGTACATGCTAGCTTTGGGAAAGTGAATTAGCGAATAAGCAAAGTAGCGAATTGGAATCGCTGCCACAAAATCTTCTGAATAAGTAAACGAGTAATAAAAAAGTTATTAAAAGGAAAATTAATCAAAACAAAACGTGTGTGGTATTTGTATTTGTAATGCATATATGCACATTAATATGCTTACTAGTGAAGTTGGAGGCTTACTGAATTATGCTTCTTCAGTATATGAATGGAAATAAATATATACGGGTGAGTGTTTTGTTATTTATTGAATATTTTTAATAATTTATACGCTATTTATTTGAAATGATTTGTTGTTTATGCACATAAAAGAAGGACTACCATATACAATTTATTTATATACATATGTCTATTTATGAATTCATATTAACGAATTAAACAATTTTAGAATACTCTATATATGTGTAAATCAAAAAAATCAATATATTAAATTTATTCAACTAATATATATCATAAGAAGTCCACTATCTCCTCAGTGTTAACTAAAGTTATATACTGTGAGAGGATATTCTGTGAATTTGATCTAGTTTGCTAGCGATAGCTTCTCGCTTAGCCAACATTACACAACAACAATAATAACATTTTCATATATGTATTTTTTTTAACTTAAACTAGTATATGTCTATGCTCAATTAATACAAAAATATAATACTAAAAATGTAAGAAAATGAAAAATAAAGAAGAATGAAAAATCAATTTCGTCATCTATTAGGCAATGGTGGAAAATCAAAATATTTACAAATAGCTACGCTTTTAGGTAAATATGTAAATAGCTGTGTGTGCAAGAATCGTTAACGAACACCTACATATATTTGCCTACCAATGCACAAGTGTATACAAATGTATATATGTGGGTGGTGAAAATTTATGCGTTTGAACTTAACTTTCAATAGTTCTAAGGTTTCTTGTAAAATTTCCAATTATTTTCGCGCGTCCTCAATCGACCATCCACATCAATCGCGTTTAGTTCGACGGATGTGTTCATAAGAAACGTTTATAATTTTAGAAAATTTAAGAGTAGTTAATATATTACAAACATTAACAAATAAAATTTCACCATGCAACTCTATAAACTATTAATCGCGCTTATTTCTGCACTAACAATAGCTGAGGGTCTGAGCTTTACGGTGACTTCTAAAGTTTATTTAGAAGTGAAGCATCAAAAGAAACCGCTTGGACGCATAGTTTTAGGGCTGTTTGGTAAAACTGCACCAAAAGCAGTCGCTAATTTTCGTCATATATGCTTACGTGGCATTAATGGCACCACGTATGCGGGTTCAAAATTCCATCGCGTAATTAATCGTTTCCTCATACAAGGTGGGGATATTTTAAATGGTGAGTGGTTAGAAGTTCGTGAAATATTTTAAAGTGGATGAGTGGTTGTGTCTAGTTAGTGATTTTATTAGTGAAAAATAGTATATATGTGTATAAATTTACAAGTAATTCGATTGTCTGCTGGTTTAATACGTCATCATTAATTAAATTAATTTGTATCATAAAATAGCGATGACTGATGTGATAGAAAGTTTTTTCAGAAAACTAAAAATGAGCTTAGCTAAAGATAATTTTCGCTTCTTTAACATTTTTCGAATTTCGGACATAACTAAAAGCTCAATGGGAAGTCCAAAGCCAAGTCATCATCGCTAATTAGAATGGGTTAGGTTATTTGTGACAAATTATGTCGAAATTTGTTTCACAGGTGGAGGTTACGAGGTTTCAAGGTTTCAAGTAATAACTAGTGAGCTTTTTGTTGTCCACTCTTTATCTAACAACAACTGACAATTGTAATGATATTAGGTGGTGCATTTCTCCTATATACCATACCGACTTATTGCAATTACAGGGGATGGTACAGGTTCTACCAGCATTTATGGTGATTATTTTGAAGATGAGGCATTAACCATTGAACATAATCGACCTGGATATTTGGGGTTGGCAAATCGTGGACCTGATACAAATGGTTGTCAATTTTATATAACTACTATATCGGCCTCATGGCTAGATGGTAAGCATACAGTGTTTGGTAAAGTGCTCGATGGTATGGATACGGTACATGCAATTGAAGATGTGAGTTTAATTTTAATTAAAAATTTGCTTTAAATATGTAAAGTGCTGAATTTTTAGGTTAAAACGGATACTGATGATTGTCCTATGGATCCAGTTATCATTACCAATTGTGGTGAAATCGCAATAGAACCATTTGAGTTTTATCCCGATGACTTTAAGTAAGTAATTATTTCAGGTTTTTATGAAATAAAATATTAAATGAAATCAAATAGGAAAATATTGCATAAGAATAATAAACTTAATTAATAATAAAAATATAAGCATACAAAAATTAAAAATTATTTAAATTAATATAATTTTCTTATTTTCCACAGCATAATGAGTTGGGTCAAGGCCGCTGGACTGCCTGTAATGAGTAGCTTCATTGTTTTGTTTATTTTCCACTACTTTTTCCGTCAACTAAATATGTACTGTTGACTATTTAAAAATTATGTAATTCCATAAAATTGTATATGTGCGTTTTAAACACTAATATTAAATATATTAATTATATATTTATAGCAATAATAAAATTTTACATGTGACTAAAATATAAAAATTTTCCGAAACATTCTATTTCGTTTTATTTGTTCGCATCGTTTTGCTTTCGATACTGTTTGGAGATGATACCACGTAGTAGAATGGGCAAAGTTGGCCCTAAGTGCAACTAGAAATATAAAAAATTACAAATATTTAAAATTCTGATAAATTTTTTCTATTTTTTTTTACTCACATCGATGTATAGGTAATCTTCAAGCATTTGTCCCTCTTCATAGAACTTTGCTTCTGGCTTTATCAACAGTACGAGTTGTGCCTCGCCACTGTAGTAGTTCGTTTTGCTGTTACTAAATATTTTACATAAAGTAAAGTGATGCTTTTGATCTTCATAAACCGATTTGTTCAAACTATTGTAATAGTTTTGCAATTCTTTGCGTTCCTTGGCACCCACTTCCAAGCGTGTATGATGCTCCGTCTTATCGAAATCGAAGGAATGTGCATGCTTCACTTTTGGATCTGTTTCCGCATCAATGACCCGTTCGTACATATTCCGATAGCGTTTGCCAAATAAGCTGGGCGATTTCTTTTCAGCTGCAAAAAATAGGTAATCGTGATCTTCACTGAAATACATAATATAAATTAATATTTTTTGGAAATTTTATTATTTTCAAATCTATAACTATACCTCTTTCTCACTTCGAAATCCACATATAATCCGGGTATTTTCACTTCGGTACGCACAGACGCAATCAATTTGCCAGGTCCGTGGAAATGTAAATCGATCGTGAACTTTCTCAACTGTCCCAAAACCAAAACATTCATATTTAATATAAAACCCTGTTGATGGAATGGCAAGGGTTGTGTGGTGAAATGTTTCAAGTTAATTGGCATGGATTCACCATAGTTGCTGAGCATTTTCAAATACTCCTGATGCACTTTACGCAACAACATAACCAATTTTGGATTTTCCCGCAATTGTCTAAGGAACTTTTGTGTCTCAATCAGTTGTTCCAATACGCTTGCATGTGGTAGCTCCGCATTATTATTAACAATCACATAGCTTCTCATCATGTGATAGAAACGTGCCTCGCGACTACTCGTAGTACTCTTAGTGCTGCCCGTTTGTAAGCTACTAATCGAGTATTTGGTGGTCAACATACTGACATTGTCCTCCTCTCTTGGCGCTGGCAAATCCTCATCGTATTCGGTGATGGACTTGAATACTTCGAAATAATAAATTGATTGTAGCAATTCATATTCCATCAATACTTCTACCATATCCTGCTCAGGTCGTGCTAATTTCGTGGTAACCTCAATTATAGGCATAATACCTTGCCCACGAAAGTGTATAATCTGTTCCTCGCTCTTATTAGCGTTGACTAGTATGTCGTGTGTGAATTGCTCGGAGAAGCCCATTAAGCCTTCAACGGTCAATAGTTTTGATTTGAATTTGCAAATGTCGAAGGTCTTCTCTCCAATGATTTTTGCATAACCTTGACTGAGACGCTGATTTTTATCCACCACAGTTTTATGACTTATACTAACTGTGATGGGATATTGTGTGACATTTATAATTCTCACCGATTGTCTGAAGAGCTCATACCAAGGCTTAAAAGGCGTAAAAAAGGATGAGTTGCTTAGGAAAATCTTATTTAACTATTTTTAAAGTAATACCTGTATGCCGAGGTATACACTTTCGGAAGAGAATTGCATAACTCTTTCCAAATTAATTAGTGTTATATCAAATTGTTGAGGACAACTACCAACTGTGTCGAGTACAAAAACCGCCGTTTTAGCATAACCTAAAAAATATTCGGAAAAACATTTAGTCTAAGAGCCAACAGGTGGTTCGATGTATATTAAAAATATATCAAGATTTACCCGGTTTCACCGGGGGTAAAAATAGTGCACATTGCGCTGTTTTAAATTTCGCTATATGACCGCTTTTCTCAATGAAATGTATGGTGCGATCACTATCACACTCTTCTATACTCTCTTGTGAGATATCATAGGAATCTTCCAAATTCAGCCCATACAGCACGGCATCCAATGTTTTGCGTACAAATTCTCCAGAAGAGCAACGTTGCGCACTCAAACACTCATCATACTGATCATCGGCTTTTGTTATATAACGTTTATGTTCCAAATCCAAATTGTTTATGATTTCATTGATGATTTCAACAATGCCAATCGGGTCTTCAAGCTTATGCATTCGACAACGATATTTCTGGTAGCGCAATGTCATATTCCATTTATAAATTGAATCTTCATCTGAATCGCTGCCATCAATATCCAACATACGTAGGATTTCGGAGAGTATGTCCAGTGAAAATTTATAAGTGTCGTCATACTGGAAAGTGTAAAATTATTATTGAAGAAAGTTACTTATATTATTTACTGCCTTACATCCGCTACATATGTCGTTTTCTCTTCGACTTTCTTCCATTTGTACTGTGCATTCAAACAGGAAATATTGCGCAATTCCACATAGGTGACACTCGCGTTTTCACGTGTAAATAGTATCATATCCGGTTGCATGATTCTCAATTCTGGACTACGTATTTTCAATTTCAACTGCAGTGATCTCTATATAGGGTTCAATAGTGAATGAAAGTGGATAGTTTTTACTTTTCGTATTACCTGATATTTATTATTGGCTTCGCAGAGTATACGGCCATCGACGGTAGAGCAGAATTCGTCACGTATTGCAGATTTATTTAGAGCAATTATAATATCTTTTTGTTCCAGACCTTGCATGGGAAAATTTATGATTTTGGCGAAATTTTGCTCAAAAAAATTCTTTATTTTAAAAGGTCCCACACTCTTGAGCCATACTTTGCACTTCACGTCCACCATGTTCTTTAGACTTGCTATGGCTTTGATAACGAAAGAGAGGAATACAATAAAAATGAGATTTAGATTATACTATATACATATTATAATGGCGTTAAACGAGTTGATCCACTGATGAAGCAGATCAATAGGTCAACTGGCTGGTGGGTCCCACAACTTCTATAGAAATATTTACCGTAATATAAAATCATAGTTTCACTCTTACCCAACACCGGATGTTCTTTAAAAATATGCGTTCTATTGTACTCCATATTGATTGCTTTCTGACACCAATGTATTTCCGGTTCCACAAATGTAGCGGTTGCTATAAAACGTATTGTATGCACTTTTAGTTTGTGCTCTTGATCAATAGTTCTCACACGAAATTCATTAAAAAGTTCACCAGCTTCACACGAATCTGCTGTTATATATAATGTACCCACCGATTGTGGCGCCAGACAGAGTGTTTTCGGTGACACAGTCACATGACCATGTCCAAGTTCAATGGCACATTTTGTGACATTATTCCTTAGTTTATCTATATATATGCAATATCTATGCTTGCCATTATTCGTCAATTTCACCTCTTGTAGGTACCTTGGTACATCCGATTCGTATTCATCAAAACAATTCACCATAAGTGTACCACAATCATGACCTTTGAAAATGTCCGGTTCCAAATTAAGGGGTGAACCCTCCACAACGTAGATGATTGGTATTTCCTGTATAATTATATTAAGTCGGAGGAGTTGTAAAACGATATATCACAGTTCGCTTACTATGATACTACAATTCGCCACATTTATGAGTAAGGTATTATGATAGGTTTCGGCATCGTAGAATTTCGAAAAAATTGACACATAAGTTCCCTGTCCTTCTGGTGAGAGTGTGGCGCCAAGAGGCTCAATATATTGATGTTTGTAATTTTTCTAGAAATATCGGTAGTAAGGAAGATAGTAAGTAGTAAACCGTAAAATGAGTATTAGATACTCATGTCTTGGGTTCTTAAGAAAAAAAGTACTAAACTCACCAATCTCACTGTGAATCTCGTCACCGTGGGCGTATCATTTGTTATATAAATGTGTTCCACAGTTGATTCGAGCACCCTCTGCCTTCTATAAACTCGTGTCGTAGATACTTTAATTTTCACAGGCTTCACATTGGCGACTATATGAAATGGTGAACCATTCAAATTCCCTACGATTTTTATGCTGCAAAAATTATATATTTTAAATATCGTTATAAACTACTCTTTTTGTTGTCGCTTACAGTCCAGAGAGCTTAACTTTGCCCAAGCGATGAAATATTACCGTAGAATGTACTACGACTTGTCCAAATGCGGGTATGAAAAATTTCAAAATATTTTCCGGAAATATCATTTCGCCACTTTCATCCGAAGGCTGAAAATATACCAAAGAAAAGAAAGACATTTGAATTTCAGCAGTTTAAGCGCAGTCTCAATATAATTACTATAACATCGTAGTAAAAAAAGCCGGGTACGTTGAATGAATTCTTAAAGAGCATAGCACATTGCACCTCATCATCGATGTAAGTCGTTTCCGATTCGTAGCTAATCTCTTGTGTGAAATTAATAATCGGCAGATGGCAGGCATATTCCATCCAAAGTTTGGTTGTAAACATTTTCGATGATACAAAAAAGCTGTCTCGCAGATCCCAAGACAAATCCACATTTTTCATATTCATTTCCTCCTCGGTTATTGGACAAATACGCACGTTAAGCGCACGATTGAATAAGCCGACGCGGTTTGGTATGAGCAGTACCGTTACCGTTTTACCCGCATTCGGTTGTAGATATATGATTTCCTTATCGCAGTAGATCTCTTTCGGATTGAATGGTATAATATTCCAATCCATTTGTGCGTAATTCGCAAATTGTTTGAGCGAATTGAAGTAATTGGTCTTTAGTAGCACATCTAAAGTCGCACTGACAACACATTCTTCGACCTCTTTGTTCTCCAAATGCCGCGCTTCTCTTAATTGCCGAATAATGGTGAAGGCGAAGTCGGGTATGTTCTCTGTAGGGAGGAGAATATGAAACATATTTGAAATCAAAAATTAAATATCACTGTCAATGCTCACCCAAGATTTCCTCTTCGAAATATGTGCTGCATGTGGACTGTTCGGTGCTTACGGAGCGATACGATAGCAATGATTCCGATTTACTTACTAACTGTACCGTTTGTTCTCCTTCATACGCATACGGATCGAATTCCTCCTCCGCCATTGCAATCATTGCGGATATATAATCTTTAACTGTTATCACCGGCAAACCGTCAGCATCGTTCACATTTAGTACCAAAGGAGTCTCGTCACCATCTTCGCCAACGGTGAATTGTAGCGCAACCGGCATCATAAATGGATTCACTAGCAATATGAAACGTTTGCACGGTATGCCGAATGGTACATAACCAATATCCAATTCATCTGGAAACATTTTAACGCGCGCATGCAAGGAGTGACCTCTGTGTAGGAGAATTTAGATATGTGATTCCATATCTAAATACTTGAACAGTTATAAACACCCACCTTATGTTCACTTCTTCCATAATACCGTTTTTGACCTTAAAACGTAGTTTTGCCACAAAAGCGCCAATCACCTTTGAGAAAAACGAAATACGAAAGATACCACTTTGACAAGGTTCCAAATTGTAACCCTCTTCCGGTTGTACAACAGCACCGGCAGTGTCGGAGTTAAAAACATCTTTGAACTTGATAATCGCATTCACTTTACCTATTGAAAAATTAAAGAAAATAATAAAAATATGTTCAAGAATCCTCATCTACTTGAAGTCGCATAAATGGAGTTTTACAGATTTGACAGAGACCTCTTTTGGAAGAATCACTGAAATAACGATGCGGGTACTCACCATCCACGTTCAAAACCTTAATAATCGCGCAGTGTTCTTCCCCCATATAAACGGTACGTATGTAAATTTCTTTTGGCGTGATCTCTACTTCCGGTCCAATTATAGCACCTTGAAAATTTATCAGTTGACGTACCATTGATATTTCATCGCCAATAGTTAGAAATAATATCGTCCTCACTTTGTGTGGTGAGGACTCTTCATCCTTAAAATCACACTCTGCAAGTGTAACCGGACAAAATCGTACAGGGATCTCTAATGAACTTTTGCCTTGAATCGTAAAATTCTGTCCAAAAAAATATATTTTAATTATATAGTATATATATCGGATAAGCAGATTTTGTTGAGATCTCCTTACTAATCTCTAAATTTACCATATTCTTAAGCTTAAATTTTGTACTATTAATACTCACCTCATTGGGGATTTGAAAGTGTTTATAAGCCACTAAATCACATGGGTTGGCTAATGGTGAATGAATCATGCTGAAAGAACTGGAACTACGTATTGAATATGCCTGTGATTGTCTTACATCCGATTTATAGTCAGGATTGTCTGCTAATTGTATTGGATCGCTAAAGAATGTTGTTGTAAAATGCTTCTCCTCATTCGATTCATTACAAATAATGAAACTGCGCGTTGTCTCCCGTTCATATTTCAACGCCTCGAAGGTTATGAGATTTGTGTTCATGTAAAATGAATTTATTAGTGGACTATGCATTATCTGAATATCCAAATTAACTGTAAATAAATAAAATATAAAGGGTGATTTTTAAAGAGCTTGATAACTTTTTAAAAAAAAAAACGCATAAAATTTGCAAAATCTCATCGGTTCTTTATTTGAAACGTTAGATTGGTTCATGACATTTACTTTTTGAAGATAATTTCATTTAAATGTTGACCGCGGCTGCGTCTTAGGTGGTCCATTCGGAAAGTCCAATTTTGGGCAACTTTTTCGAGCATTTCGGCCGGAATAGCCCGAATTTCTTCGGAAATGTTGTCTTCCAAAGCTGGAATAGTTGCTGGCTTATTTCTGTAGACTTTAGACTTGACGTAGCCCCACAAAAAATAGTCTAAAGGCGTTAAATCGCATGATCTTGGTGGCCAACTTACGGGTCCATTTCTTGAGATGAATTGTTCTCCGAAGTTTTCCCTCAAAATGGCCATAGAATCGCGAGCTGTGTGGCATGTAGCGCCATCTTGTTGAAACCACATGTCAACCAAGTTCAGTTCTTCCATTTTTGGCAACAAAAAGTTTGTTAGCATCGAACGATAGCGATCGCCATTCACCGTAACGTTGCGTCCAACAGCATCTTTGAAAAAATACGGTCCAATGATTCCACCAGCGTACAAACCACACCAAACAGTGCATTTTTCGGGATGCATGGGCAGTTCTTGAACGGCTTCTGGTTGCTCTTCACCCCAAATGCGGCAATTTTGCTTATTTACGTAGCCATTCAACCAGAAATGAGCCTCATCGCTGAACAAAATTTGTCGATTTGTCGATTTTTCGATTTGTCGAACCGAACACTGATTTTGGTAATAAAATTCAATGATTTGCAAGCGTTGCTCGTTAGTAAGTCTATTCATGATGAAATGTCAAAGCATACTGAGCATCTTTCTCTTTGACACCATGTCTGAAATCCCACGTGATCTGTCAAATACTAATGCATGAAAATCCTAACCTCAAAAAAATCACCCGTTATATGTAATTACAATAATAAACGAAGAACGATTAATCCGAACATTATATATTATTGCAATTTACAAGTGTCAAAGGCATACATACATATGCACATACTTCGCGAAAATATTTGTGCAATTCTTTAAGATATCTGACAACCGATATATTCGGCAAAACATAGGTATATTCAGAATTATTACATATACAAACTTAATCTCACTTCATATCACTTGGCCCTTCAAAACGCAAATCTTCTTATCTCGCGTGACCTCTCAAAATGTAAACAAACCTTTTGAACATCTTTACCTTTTGGGTCGGGGTCAACCACCTTTAACAGGGGATAGTTTACCTTTTGGGTCGGGGTTAATGACCTTTGACAAGGGTTCGTTTACATTTTGGGTCGAGGTCAATGACCTTTGACAGAGGTTTGTCTTTTTTTGGGATGGATTTTTGTCTTTTGGATGGATTTGTTTACATTTTGGGTCAAGGGTCAATGACCTTCGACAAGGATTTGTTTATATTTTGATTGGGTATCAATGTACTCACCGCCTTCGACTCTAGTTTTAATAACTTCTTGCATTGTATCAAGATTATTCACTTTGAGAGTTAGCAAAATCTTTATGCTGTCGTGGTGTGGAATGCGATTTTTACCCTGAGTGATCTTGATATTCTTTGGAGAGCTAATTAGATTATGCTAAAATGCATTATTGTTTTTTAATTGTTTTTGGCGTCATTTATTACCTTTTAAATAAAAGTGTTTGGGCATCTTTCGTTGGATTGTAGGCGACAAAATCATAGTAAGCTATGTCATCAAGTGCTGTGGAGGGGAAATCTATTGATTTTGGCAAACAGACCTGAGTCATTCCTTTTGATACTGATGGATAAGTAAGAATATTAATTATATTATTTTATGTTATGGCGACCTAATAATTACCTAACCTAACCTAACCTAACCTAAATGGGAGTTTAAGACATTCCTAAAACTTACCAATGGGAATTTCGAAAGTTATATTTGGATGTGCGGATTCTATATAAACATGCCTGCATTTAGTATGCAAACTTTGCGCAGTCGGTTTAATTACAACTTTTATTTCAAAAATTTCATCCGGTTGCAAGTATGTATGTTCCCAATATCGAGGCAATATGATGCTGGTATCCAGTAGACTATCCGTGTAATATGTCATATTTCGAGGATACTAAAAAGATATTTCGTAAAAAAATTAAAAGAAAATAATTATATATATATATATAAAATTATATATTTAAAAAATATATTATTTATAGTTTTAAACAATATACAGTTGAACTTCCCTAACTCGAATCACCATAATCCACAAAAAAACATCGAGTTATATAGACTTTCGAGTTATGGAAGGTAATTTGTATAAAATTTGCTTCTATTGTCAATTCAAGAGTGCAAGTTATGGAGAACTTCGAATTATGGAAGTTCTACTGTATAAAGGTACTTACTAATCCTTTATTTTTGATGGTAATAGTTTGTATAAAGAGCTCGTCTTTCTTCAATTTTTTGCATATAATCATACGCGGAACTATAATCAACGTGTCAACCAAATTCCTCATATATGAATAATCTGCATTAATATATACAGCGATGAATTACTAGAGCTAAAATTAGTGGTAATTTTCTTACATTGTTTGGCGGAACAGCAATAATTCTGTTTTGGCATTTTGCGTATTTTTATTATGTATATTTTTTTCAAAAAAATAACGTCTTTTCGTGCACACAAATTGAAATTATTTTTTCAATTCAAATTGAAAAAGTTCAAGTATATTCACAAAAAATTATTGAATGCACTATTGTGAATGGTCGTCACACAATTGTCACAATAAGCGAACAGCTGTTTTGTTTTGTTAGCGGCGCGAAGCTCGTGTGGGAAAAATATTTTCCGATATTCCGTTATTTAGGTGAAATATTTTATAGTTTTTGTAAATATAGTGTGCTTGCAATTTGTGTTGTGTGACAATTTTTTAAATATAATTATATAAATATAATAATTTCAAATAAAAGAAATACATAAAACGAACAACTATGTCACAGCTACTCCGACAAGGTAAGTCATTTGTGATTATACAACAAGATTGCCAATTGGTAATTGGATTTCATTCTATAGTTACACTACTCTCCTGCCGTGCACCTATTCAACAATCACAACGTTTCCGTGGTAAAATTAATATACAACGTCCACGTGCACCCCACTACGAACGTGCCAAGGTGCTAGCTGCCGCACAATATTTGCCGGCTGAAGTGGAAGAACCCAAAAAGAAAAGTGCATGTTTCCAACGTCGACAACGCGATGCAGATATAGAGAATCCTTATATTGCGGTTATTGCGCGTGAAGTAAGTAATTGGTTGGAACATTCGCATATGGTTGGCTTCTATCACCTGAACTCAATCAAAGATGATGAACTCTTCAGCGTACGCGTACAATTGCATAAACAAAATATGCATTTAAAATCGTATGGCAAGAAGATTGTACAAAAAGCTGTGGAAGGCACACGTTTCGAAGCTATTTTGCCACTATTCGAAAGCAATAATTGTGTGGTTTTCTCTACGCAACAGCAGGTGCCACAACTTTTACGCATCACCCGACGTGTTCCACAAATGTTATTGTTGGCGGGTATTGTGGACGAACGTTTACTAAGTCGTAATGAGTTTATGGAATATGCAAAATTACCGGGACTACAGGCAGCACAAGGCCAATTAGTGCAAACTCTTAATATGGCAGCGGGCAATGTAGTTCAACAATTGGAAACTCATCAAAAGAACTTTGTGAATGTGCTTGATGTATACGCGAAGGGTGAGACGAACGAAAGTGTGCCAGCCAAAGAGGCAAACGAAGAGGAGAAGGCGTAAAGTGTATTCACATTTTTAGTGCCTCAATATTAAATTAAAAAAAAAAAAATTAAATATAATTTAAAACAAAACTTGTTCTTTTAAAAATAATTTAATAACAAAGTGTTTATGTGTGAAAGAAGTGTGTGTGTTCCTTGAGAGCTTTAAATACGTGTGTAACTGCATAATTTTGGATGGAGCAACTACATTTATCTACAATCATAGCTGCACTGGATATTATCATTATTATTAGGTAATAGGCTTTTCATTTCATTATATATCATTGCAATTCATATATTTATTATTTTTAAAATGTTTTTCTTTTAATTATATTTTATAATTTTTATTAAATTTTATAATTTATTATTTTTTAATTTTTTTTTTTAATTTAATTTAATTTAAAACTATTTTAACATATTTTACACTCTTTATTAAATTTTATAATTATTTCTTTTCATAATTAACAATTATTACATTCATTTTAAGCATTTTAATCTACATATATATATTTTATTACACATGTTTATTAATTTTACCATATTTTCTTATGCATGAATAATTTATTTTTTATGGCGTGGGTTTCCTAAAAAATTAGTACTTTTCTTGCTGAATAACACTTCAAAAAAATTCTTTCATTGATTTCCTCCATACTTACCATAATTATTTAAATTTTAAATTAACTCTTTTGAAAAAAAAAAATATTATTTTTAATTGCATTTATTCATTCGCTCATTTCACTCATTTCTTTGTCTTTTAAACACATTAATGTTGTCAGGAATATTATTCTCTAATTTTGCTTAGTCTTTTGCACCCATTATTTACACTGGAATGCTGTAAATGTTCAAGTTTATTAAGGAGTATACAGTTATTTGCTAGGAACTAATTGCATTGACAGTCTGTAGGCTCACACCATTGTGATTACAATCCATAATACGTTGTCGACAATTAAATGCCATATTTGCCAACGCTTCGGCGGCATCTAATTCTAATTGTGTTGGGCAGGTGTGCAAGGATGGACGTCTTGTGAGGCCATTTGAGTTGACTGGTACAATGGTGATGCGGCGTAGTTGTTTTATGCGTTGTTTCTGTTCCATTTTGCCGCTATAAAAGGATAAAAATGAACCTTATAAACAACTTTAATGCTGGAATTTTGAGTAACTCACGTTTTGCCATTCCACTCGATGAAGTAGTTGTTTTTGTCTGGTGTAAAGCGAGCGGCGCTCTCCAACCACTTGGATAGCGCTTTATTATCGCCATTGCAAACACCATCACCGTCATCACCACTATGCACAGTCGCTTCGATATCGTTTTGCTTGTTGTGGAATTCAGCAGTGTCAGTGTGTGCATTCGATTGTGGCGTCACTGAAGTTGTATGTGTTCCATTTGTATCGCGCAGATACTTCTCCATCATTTTCTGTTTGTACTTTGCTGTATGGGTGCTTGAGTTAGGTTTTGTTACCATCTGGGGTTGTTGTTGTATTGTTATTGTACTACCATAAAATTCAGTGTTGCCTTGCGGTTTATGCGTATTCTCAATGGCAGTAGTTTTTACATTTCGTATTTTGTATGGTTGATTTTTCACAAAGCAGCTCAGTTTGTGCTTTCTCTGCACAAAACTATTGTAGCTGCAACCGCCTGTTGAGCTTGTAGTACCTTCGGTGCCACTGGAAATACCATCTTCACGTGATTCATATTCATCGTCATCACTGTGCTTGCCCTCGTCTTCATCGCGTTCCAGTTCTTCCTCCTCCCAAATGCTATCTTCTGAAGAAATGCTAAATTGCTCCACATTGCCACGTGCATTGGTGTTGTAATGCTTAATGAGATGACCCCAAGACTTTTTATTGCGTTCCAGCTCGGAGTTCTTTAATTTTCGTCGCCAATTGGCAAACCAATTGCAGATTTGTGTGTATGTGAGGCCGGTCTCAATAGCCAAGCGTTTCTTTTCATCACGACTTGGATAGGGATTTTCGCGCCGGCGCACAAGCCAATCCTTGAGCATGCGCTTGATCTCGGGCGTAAATAGACGCTTAACAAGGCGCGGTTGATGGAGGTCATCCTCTGGCGGCCAAGCGCGTCTAAAAGGAGAAAATATTTTATTAAAATTTTTTAAGTAAAAAGTATTTCATATAAAAATTTGTAAATAAGCAAACAGTTTTTAACGCCTTAAAGTATGCAACACATGCTCGGAAACTTACGGTTTTAACACACATATTAGTTTGCGCTAGTTCACAGCAGTCAGTCGCAAATATAACACACATGTAACCTTAAAAACATAACAATCGCGTTTAAACGCCTTTAAGTATGCAGTGAAATATACTTAAAATACAAGAAATATAAAATTTGTGTTAATTAGCAGTGTACTATTATAACAATAAAGCACAGGTGTTAGCATTTGGCAACAAGTTGTAATAAATCAGTACATTTAGTAAGCGTTCAAAACAATATTGAGCAGCCCTGTCATGTGTACTCACACACAGACGCACCTGCTATGTCGTCGATTACGTTGCGGACGGCCCGTCATAAATTTCTCCATTTCGAAAATTGAATGCAACTGACCGTTTCACTATTTTTAGAGTATAGAAAGAGATTGGAAGCTTTTATTTAGTATATAGTATATTATGTATATTTGTATATATGTAAATATATCTCCAAGTTTTTATATTTTTTTTTTTTGTTCTTGTGTGTATTTGCAGAATTTATGCGATTTCTTGTGTATAAAATCTTAAAAATTCCCAAATATTTTCAAAACTATTCACACACAATATTTATAAGTACCTTCGTGTATATATATATTTATATGTACTATTGCTTGTATCTTCTATTTGTTGTATCATATGCTCAATTTAGGCAAAGTAGCTACGTAAAGCATTCTTAACAAATGAGTTGTCGTCACTATTTCTGGGGATATGGTACCCTGTGTACACAATTTTTGTGAAAAAATTATAAAATTTTGTATGAAAAATATTAGTTTGGCAAATTTAAAAAAAATATTTACATGAAGATTTTCAGTAATTTATAACACTTTTGATTTCTGCACACAATTTCATTGCTCGAAAAGCTTTTTTTCATTCAATGTTTTCATTTTCTTCAGCTTTAATAATCATAAAATGTGTGCATAATTATACTTATATACTTATACATATGTACTCGGCTATTTATACAGCAAATATTCACTTTCAAAATATTGCGTGGGTGCTTAGGCATTTACCAAGTTTTCATTGTATTATATTTGAATTTTTTTTTTGTTGTCACACACCCGAAATGAGTTTTCATGTTTTTCACACAATGACGAATGGTGTTAAGTAAAGAACGCAAGCAAGCAAGCAAGGAAAATCACAAATAAATTAACACTAAGTGTTTTTACTCTCTACGCGAGTGCTTGCAGTATTTGGTGTGTTGAAAACCACCTTTTGATTTTTCAAAGTATCTCACAGTTAATACTATATTTACTCGCGGAGAAAAGTCACACAGTTCTACAGATCTATTTACATTTATATGCAAATATCTTTGTATGTATGTGTGTATATCTTCATAGACCTTGGATATTAGGTTCATGTGTATATAACGTACATATGTACAATAAATGTATATAGATTTTTTTAGATATTGTTTTTGTAATTTTTTTAAATATATTTTTTTTTTAATTTTTTTAATATTTTTTAATGTTTTTTTTAATATTTTTTTTTAAATATATATTTTTTTTAATTATTTTTTTATTTTTTTGTATTTTTATTGAATTATCTTCAAAAATTTATACTAAGCTCATTTTAATACATGCTGTCTGTATATATTTTTCATATTTCACGCACTGAAGTAACAGTTTATTGTCTTTAGAATATTATATTCTAATTTTTTTTTATTGTACAAGCTTAAATACTAACGCAAGAAGCACCACTGACAAGTATATAACAAAAATATTTTCGATGATTAACTTCCTCATTGGCACCATAAATTAAATGAAACTGTTTACTGAAGGTAGTGCGTTGTCGAAAACAGCCTTCATGTTTTCATGTTTTTTTATGCCACATATATAAATTTTCGTTAAAGTTGTGTGAATTATATAATATATTCGTGTTGACAACAATTCTTTTATTTAATTAATATGCAATTAAAACACAATTACATTTCAAAAAAATTCCAGCGTCGTATTTACTACATGTAACTACATAAATATTACATAATTTTCTAAATCTTTTAAACAAAATTTTGAAAAACATATTTTTTAAGTATCCAGTTATTTTAAAAATACTTTCGTATGCGCATATTTATTTCAAAAATCACAATCGTTTTTACATTCCTTGATTTCAGCATGAAATCATATTTTATTTGATTTTTTATTAACAATTTTCTATTTAAAAAAAAACACCCACCTTATTGCAAGAAAGTTTATACAGTGTTTATTTATTTAGTTTTTCACCAGCGTTTCGCTTGAACAACAGGCGCAGACTATTTGCTATTGATTTGCCTCGACACTCGCTGACCATTGGGGAAATGTGTGTGTCGATTGTCTTCATCTTATTTTCCTGACTTTGATTTGGATTCGGTAGGAGAGACACAATCTTTTGTACAATTAATAGATCGTCGAGATTTGAGTATTAGCTTCTTTTGGTTTTGTTTTTGTTTCTGTTTTGGACTCTGTGAGCGTAGATCTTTAGGCGCCGTAAGTTTATTTTTACCTATGCACCCTACATGTAGCTTTGTATTTGAAGTTTTTTAAAAGATATATGATGATCATTGTTGTTGCTGTTTTTGTTGTATTGACTGAAAATATTTCTGAAGTAATTTTTGAGCTCGTTGTCGAATCGATGGTTCTTGGTCGGATAAAAATTCGAGTCTGTTTCGTTGAATGATAGATCTTTAAATAAAATATACAACTTTTCTGAAATATTTTGTTTAAAATTATTTAAAATAAATTATTTTCCTTTATTCGTAAATTTCATTAATTTTTGTCCATAGATTTACTTAGTTCTTGAAAACCTAAAATTTCCATTCAAATATGGGATTCTTCTTCTTATCCTATACCCGTCGTAGCATACCTCACTCACTAATCGCTTAAGCACTTTCACACACTCTCTCTCTCGCTGTTTTTGTTGTGACATTTACTGTTGTAGCTGCGCTAAGAAACACTATTTATTTACACTATAATTAAATAGATATTGAAGGCATTTATTCTGACTGAGCAATAAAAATAACCTTAGCACTAATTAAAAATAGAGCGGCATCTCACATGTAGTATTTTTGTTGTACTGATGTTTTCAAAAATACCATACAGTATAAATGTGTGTGTATGGTACAGTGCTTGGCATAAATATAAATTGGCTTGTATTTTCTATTTAATTTTTTCTGAGATGGAAACAGTTCCGCTGAAATGGATATTTAACTATTTACCCCTTTTTCCTTATTATTCCTTTTCCTTGAGCTCAGTAAGACTCTTTATCCTAGTAATGGGTGTGCTAACTAAATTTCTATTGTCGTAGCTTTCTGGCTGGACGACTGTCTGTTTGACTGTCCCGCTTTTGTCTTCAGCTATCCAGAAAAAATTCTTACGAGATGTGTTCAAAAAATACCGCGAAGTTTTGTTTCTTGAAAAAAATATTTATTCATTCATCTACATTAATGTTGTCGTCTTCAAAATAATATACATTCAATATAATGCACTTAATCCAGCGGCGCTTATTCCAATTGTCGAAACACTGAACTCCTTTATTTGGCATTGCCTTCGGCTCTTTCGGCGATTTATTCCTTAAATTTAAAACGAAGGCTCATTAACGTTCTCTTTATTTATGAAAATAGGAAAAAGTCACACTGTGCCATATCTGGCGAATATGGCGGCTAGAGCATCGTTACAGTAATACAGTAAATTTTGACAATTGGAAAATTCCCGTTATTTTTTGAACACACCTCGTATTATTCGAATTTGTCGACTTAGCACCAAAGGCTTGATTGCAATTGTCTAATTGGGATCACCCGTTCTGAGAATTGTCGGTATAACATAATATTAAATAATCTTATAAAATTGATTGTCCTCATTTTTTTGTCTCCCACTGTCTTCTATATAATTTATTTTTATAAATGTGCACATAGCGTACAAAATTCACACTTGATTCGCTTAAGACACTATTTTAGCTCTCTAATTTTCATTCATTAAATTTATTTAGTTCTAATGATGCAATTTATTTAGAAATCAAATAATTAATTTAATTAATCGTTTTCTAAGTGCACTAAGTACACATTTAACATGAAGGAAAACATGATTATCGTGTCATCTAAAATATCATTTACATATTATATACATATGTAAGCATTTGATTATCGTTGTTTTTTATTTAAAAAAAATGTAAACGCGATGGATTCTGCGCACTAGTGTGGAAAAGTCATGTTTTCTCTCAGTAATTCTATTTTATTGTAAATATTTTTGATATAATGAGCGATTCTTTGTTAGTGTTGCTTGGTGGAATATATTCTTATATATCGAGGTTAAATATTTTTTTTGTATATAATGATGTTGGAGAAGTTAGTTGAACATGAACAAGACAAAGCTCATATATTATGAAATATTTATAAAAAAAAGACCTGACAAAGGTGTGCAAGAAGAAAACCTGTGGAGAGATAAACAAATTGATGTTAACCCTAAAAACAGCGCGAAATGTATACATAAATCGATATAGGATACTTACTGAGGGTCTTTGGAAGTTGCCTGACACCATGCCACGTATCAGGCTTATTAAAAAAATAAATTTCTTTAAAATTATTGTTGTCGCCTTTGAAATAGTCCTTAATCATCGAAACACTTCTGAAACTCGATTTCTGGGATAACATTTTGATCATTCTACCCGGCAGGCTTTAAAATTTTGAGGTCTTTAGAGTATTCACTAAGTCATTATGTGGATTTATGGATGTTTTCGTTCAGAACAAACTTGAAAGATTTCGAGACTTGTTTGGCCTGTACGGGATCTAACAACCTACTTAGAATGGTTGCTTCATCCGACGCAGCTTTCGTAATTAAGGCACAATTGTTTTTTTTTACATTAAATTTCTAAATATTCGATGGTTGAAATTTTCGCCAAAATTTTATATTAAATTTAATAAAAATCCAATAAGAAAAAATAACGTATTTTTCAACGTAGCAGTTTGACTAACATTGCATTGCTCTTAAAACTGTTGCGACAAAATTGTGAAGACTCTTTGAAATGTAAATAAATTAATTAAAATTACGGAAGCCATAGAATTTTGTTACCAAATTATTTTATATATTTTTCGAATTCTAAGAACGTTTAGCTAAATATTTGTTAGCAGTTAGACCAATCTAACAATTTTCGCTCGCATAATTTCAAACAAATCAAAAAATTAACAGACTGACTCAGCTGACAGAGTGCACCAATAATAAATTCGCAATACAGCAGTGTCTCTACACAGCAGCACCAGTGCTACCAACCAACCAACCATTCGGGAACAATTTTTCATTATAAATTCCCGATACTTTTTACAGAATCTACTTCAACCGTAACAGGTACACAGACGCAGCAGCAATTAGCCGCTCGTCGTATAACACCAAACTTGACAGCCAATCCGATTGGTGAAAAGACATGAGCGAGCATTTAACACAGCGCCAAACACACACAGATACACACGCATACTTGTATTTGTATGTGTATAGGTGTTGTTTTCACCACTTGGTAGTGTGCTGAGCGATAATCACTGTGACTTTGAACAAACACAGCTGACGACGAACAAACAACTTTACTTAAATGGAGTGACTCTCGGCTTCGCCAACGTTAAAGCACTCAGGCCATCTACTTATGTACTTATTTATAACACATACAAACCAACCAAACAACCAAGCGACCTAGTAAACGGTCACCAAGTGCGGCATCGACATAATGGAGCAACCAACCACCACCGGTTGGCCAAACGCGTTGGTGATATTCGTCGCTGACTCGTTTGCTCGCTCGATGCCAACCAAACTCGAACGCGTTTGCAGTACTTGCAATGTTGCCGAGTTTATACGTACTAGGCGCTCAACAAAAACCGCAAGTAATTGTTGCGAGAAAATTGGCAACTTTCCGTTGCAGCTGTTAAAATATACTCGACGAACGACCGGTGTATAAAATCTAATTTGACAGTGTGTGTGATGTGATTTTGCTGTTTGTTTTTGTGTGGAATTAGGGTTGCCGCTTGCGCTTAATTACGTTTGATGAGGTGGTATTTTTTGGTCACTGGAGATATTTTCTATTCATGTGGAAAATGGTTTGGGACTAATGATAGAATTTTTAATAGATTTTACCTCGACGAATTTTTAATTATTTTATTGGGTGGTGAAACCCATCATCCAATCATCCAGTAAACTTGGAAATTTTGTATATTTTTGCCAATTTTTTTATATTTCTCGTTAATCGACTTCATTTCTTGAAGAAAATAATTTCGATTTAATAAATTTAGGTCATAACTTCCGACAGTTTTTCTAAATTTGATAACCTTCCTTGTTGTGAGGTTCTAAAATCCGATATCCGATAATTCGCAAATTGAAATTAGAAATGGGAACCGATAAAAAGTGAAAAAATCTTTTCCTATAAATTGGAAAAAATTTTGAAACCCATTTTCGAACTTATATCCAAAATTTCGTACATTTTGCTATAATTTTTGTTTGAGTTCGACTTAAATCGAAAGTTACCCTGGAAATAGAATAAAAATGCCACATTTATCAAATAAAGATATAGATATATTTTCCTACAGGGTTAATATTTTCTTAATTTTTAGTACAGAACCTGAACGGTAAAAAGCACATACATATATAAGTTTGTATAGTTCTTATATATTCCTTTGTTTGTAGAAGCATTGCTCTACCCCTGTTTTTATGCCACGCCACAAATAGGTCTAATCTACCTTAAATAAAATAAAATTTCCAGTTCATTCCACCTCCATACGTGCAAACAAACATATGTACATACACACAAACATCTCGAACATACGCGCGCGCCCAAAGTGCGTTTCGACTTGGCAAAAGTGAAAACCTTCACCGGCTTAAGGTGCGCTCGCTACAACAACATCAACGCCAAAGCGACAACGTAATGAGTGCGCGCGTCTTCAGTCTACAGTTCAGTCACTTGTGGGGGTCACTTACCTTTCTACCTACTTTTACATTTTCGATGGGTTCAACAACCGACGAAACTACCAAAAATCACTGTCGTACATTGAACTCGGCACCAACACAACGTCGCCGCTTACACGCATAGCGTATTCAATGCCGCGCGGTGTATACACGCGCAGCGCGCAAAACAAAAGTGAAACAAATTTCTGACCGTCTTACTAGGCGCAGAGAAACGCAGCGGCAGCGTGTATACGCGCCAACTTCGCTCAACATAGTACAGCGCGCGCCTTCATCGCTTGTGGTTGATTGAGTTCGCTAGGTGGCGCGGCGCGTACATTTAACGGAGCGTCGTTATAGGTGTGAGTGAACGCGGCAGGTAGGCGCTACAATTTGCCGATACGTTTCGCCGCCAAGACAAGGCGTGTGAGTGAGATGGTTCTACTGCCGCTGATGTTCTTTTTATAATGGCAGGTTTTTGTGCTCAAGCGCTAAACTTTTTGGCGGTAAAACGAGTTTCGATAATTGTGCGGTGGTCGTTCGCTTGCTTGGCTTTCGTGCGCTGCTGTTAGCTGATGTTGAGCTCGCGCTGAACGCGCCAGCGCCAACAAAAAAGCGCTTCGCCGCAAACCTTGAATCGAATTGAAACCGAGCGCGGTATGGCTGGCGGCGCGACCAACGAAACTCGAACAAGCTTTCGAGTATCGACACATGTGGCTATGGAAATAATGGCGCGTTCAACCCAAAGTTTGAGAATGTATCTATCTCGTGCTTTATATGTGTGTATGCGGTTCTAATGATTGTTCTAATATAAATATACGGCGTGTGTTTGTGCTTAAGTTTTGCTGTACACTATACACTGACTACGCGTTCGCGCTTTGCCGGCGTTATACACACATTTCAAATGCGACATTGTACAAAGCTTATCGGGTTTCCGCTCCGCTACTAAGATTAAGAGTTTGCCGCTGTTCTTCGCGCGACGCTCAATGCCATTCGTATGACCGCCAAAGAACAAGGTCATGCCATTGACCTAACCGCATGCGACATTGAGCACAAGGTGAAAACCTTGAAGCGCCAAGGTTATGCCCTACTTTCGAAGGACAACAATCTGGAGCGAACACGTATCAAGGCGAAAAGTGTATCCAAGGTTGACCTTCAACGCGCGCGCTTTCCGTTCGTCGCTGAGCAAAAATTTCGCGCAAAGTACATAGCGCGGCAGCAATGAGTAGTCCCTTTCTGTTATCGGGACTACTTGCAATGCATACTTTAACAAAAGCGATATCGTTTTGAAAAGCGCGCGCTCGCTGGATTAACGCTTTCATTCGCGCGCGCTATTGTCGCCGTCATACGTCCGTCTTCACGTTGTATACCAAACGCGTAAAGTCGCAAGCCGCACCCATTTCCGTCATTTGACACACACACAATGCGGCTGTAAGCGCGTGCACTGGCCGCTGCGCTTTCGTGCTACTTTCCGTTTTCATAGCATAGCAAACGCCAAACGACGTAATGTCGCTATGATTGTCGCTGTCGTTTGCCGTGTCGTTTGCACATGACGTTGGCTGCACAGCGTTACCGATATTTTCAACAGGCGCGCAGCAATGCGTGAGGCAGTGTTCAAACACTCGTTACGGCAAATTTTAGTGGCGCGCATTTCCTACTTTTTCAATTATATGGCACAGTGGGTTAGTGTTGTGAATTGATTACACAAATTTAATTTAAAAACTGTGTAGTGTAAATTTCGGCATAAATACTGCTTTGGTGGGTGTTAGGAAGATAAATGAGCTACTTGTTTATTTATACTCCATATTATTAGAGAGTTAGAAATTATGACCCCAAAATAAAAAGCACAATTATCTAACAATGACATTCCTAGGTTTCAGTAGTTTCAATAAAAATACGAAAACTAGCATTTTTAAAAGAAAAATTGGAAATGTAGATTGTCGAAAAAATTCAATAAACCCAGGGACGTGATTCGTTCTATTCTAGATCTCATATATGTTTGTAATATTGCATTAATATTGATTGCGTCATCTATTATGGGGATTTTTCTTTTTTTATCAAATATTTTGTGCATAGCTATTGCCTAAATGTGAAGGTATGAACATCGGTTCTTAGAAAATATTTTTTTTTAATTTCTATTTATTTTTTATTCTTCATAAAATTAAATTTTTTATTTTTTTGTAATTGTTTTGTAATTTTGTTTTTAGTTTTTTTTTTATTTTTTTATTTTTATATTTTTTATAATTTAATTTTTTTTATATAAAATATTTTTTATAAAATTAAATTAAAATTATTTCTTTGAACTTTTTTTTAATTTCTATGTATTTTTTATTTTTTTTTTGTAATTGTTTTGTAATTTTGTTTTTGGTTTTTTTTTTATTTTTTTTTATTTTTATGTTTTTTTAATTTTTTATAATTTTATTTTTTTTTTATATAAAATATTTTTTATATAATTAAATTAAAATTATTTCTAAGAATTTTTTTTTTAAATGTTTAGGTTCTTATAAAAAATAGTTTTATATACATCGGTTCTTAGAAAATATTTTTTTAAATTTCTATTTATTTTTTATTCTTTATAAAATTACATTTTTTATTTTTTTTTTTATAATTTTGTTTTTAGTTTTTTTTTACTTTTATGTTTTTTTAATTTTTTATAATTTAATTTTTTTATATAAAATATTTTTTATAAAATTAAATTAAAATTATTTCTTTGAATTTTTTTAATTTCTATTTTTTTTTATAATTATTTTATTAATCGTTTATATATTTATTTTATTTTTTATTATTTTATTTTATTTATTTTTCTTTATTTTTTATAATTCTTTTATTTATTTTTTGTATACAAATATTTAAAACATTTTTTCACTATTATTGAACACTGTGTTCTGGTGTTGATTATCGCGCAAAATCCAAACACACTTCTTTAGATACATACTGCATACACTTGAGCATAAATATATATTTCTGCTTGTTTGTGTGTATATTCATAAATTCACTTTTATTGTATTGTTGTGTACGTGACGCACATGTATCTACGTAAATGAACCTTTTTGTCGAAGCCAGCGACTTCTTATGCGGCTGCACGCCTAACCTCAGCCAACAGCACATTTCCTACTCGACGCGCAGTTAATACGAGCAACGTGCTCGTTCGCTCGATCGATTTTCATGTAACACAAACAACTATTATACAAACAGCTGACTAAGTGACTGCCTGACTACTAACTAACCGACGACGACGACGACGACGACTGTTTAGGTGGTTGATTGCTTGTTTGTCGGTTGGTTGGTTTGTTCACTGACTGGCTGGCTGGCTGGCTGTTAAGCGAAAGTATATCAAAAGGGGGTAAACATGAAAAAGTGAAAAAATCGATGCGACGCGGCGTCTGCGTTTGGAATGGGCATGGTCGTTCGGTCTGTCGGTCGTTATTCGCATTGTTGTTTCGAAGTGAAGACTACGCACGGGCGCTAGTGCGGGCTGGGCATGTCGGCTAGCTGGCTGACTGGGTCGATAGTGTCGACGAGTACGAGACGAGCTGTGTACGTGCGCGCCTGTATTAACTGGCAGTGTTGTGTGACCGTGTTACCGTGGTTGGCTGTTGCTCGACGTCGACGACTGCATTCGCCTTCAAATGGCAACGGCGCGCTGTTGTTGTGCCCCCGTTGCTGGTTGGTGCTGTTGCTCAAATAGCAGTCGCAGCACTTTATTGGTCGTTGCCGTGCGAGAATAGCAGAAATGAATTTCGAAAATTTCGTGTTGGTCGAATCGTACATCCCGAATAATAGGCGCACAGCAACGGCCGAAAGTGTTTGCATTGTTACAGTTGGATGAATGTTCTTATTGGCTGTCAGTGCCAGTGTTGCAGTTCGCTGGTGGCTGGCTGGCTTGCTCGCTGGCTGTTTACGTTTACCGCTGTTGTAGAGCTGCTGACTTTTGGGTTTCGGTGTTCCTGTTTTCTGCTTCTGTTTTGCTTTTGCTGCGCACTGTTGTTGTACACGTATTGTTGTGCTATCACTGCGCTGTCGGTGTGTTTGCGTGTGTGTGTGTGTGGCTGCTATCGTGATAGCGCCTGCTGGTTCGCAGCCATTCTTTGCTTTATTGTTGTGCCTTTTTAGTGTTGAGTGTTGTGGTAGTATTGTAGTACAATTGTGGCGTCAGTTGCTGTGTGTTTGGTTGGCTGTTCCCGGGGTTTTCCTCCTATTGTTATTTGCCGCTTTAAATTGAAAACGACAATGGCAGCTCAGTTGACACACCATCCTCACACCCAACAATGTCAGCGGCATCATACTTTTGCCTTCGTCCCGTTTTGATTGCCGGTAAGAGTCAACAATCAACTATCGATTATAGCGCCGTTTTATGCAGGGCAATGCGAATTATGTTTGTTTGTGGGTAAAGGTATTTGTTGGTGTGTGCATTTGTGCGCTTAGTATTTTGTTGGTTGGCTGCTGATGCGGTTGGCTATCAGCTGGGAGGAATATTATTGACCAACCAAAAATCGTTCGACTGGGCACTTAAGTGGCTTGGCTACTTCAAATTATGAATTGTTGTACTGTAATTGATGTACTGAGCATTTATATTTATTATATTGACAAGTGTGCGTATTTATTTAACATTAGCTATGCTAATATGTACTGAGAATTTCATGAACTCTACAAGCTACAGCTACGATTGTTTAATTAAAGCGTCTTCTAACTAGTTAAACTCGATTGAGGACATTTTATGAAGTATATTTAGTGCAGTGCGTCCTTGGTAAAATCAACACTGCAAACGTAATATCTCGTTTAAAGCAGCACAGCAAATTTTCCAGTGTTTCTAGTAATTGCAACTTTAAAAAATATTTGTCGTCTTGTATTGGACTGGACAATCTTAAATCTACTTCCGGAACATTAAATCAATCTGTCTAACTGTCGGTACTTACTGTGGTTTTGTTCTGAATATTTCCGCTTTCATTAAACGCATTCCCAAGCTGATTTAAGTATTTATAAATGGATCCGAAGACAATGAAAGCAAAAACTATGCGTAGTTCATAAAAAATTCTAAATAAAAGCATAATCTGAAGGTTTTCGAATTCAAAAATTCAAAATTTTCGGAAAACGACATAATTAATTGATCCATTTTTAATTAAGAACAAAAACTCGGTGAGGAAATTCGCCAGTTTAGAAGTCGAAGAAATCGAAAGCGAAGTTAAAAGAGTATAGACCAGTCTTTCACTGCAAATATATAATTATTTTGGCATTTGCTTTAAGGTTGGGGTACTTAGTTGTTTTGGGTGCGCACTATCAATCGGTTGAATCTTTGTACTGCGACCTATGGTCTATTATATCCTCATGACATCTACATCGACTCCATAGGTTCCAGTACTCTGATGAACTCAAGAATGTTGCCAGAAGTAAGGGAGTGGTTGCGCTTCTCGCTTGGATTATTAAGCTACAAGATTCTGCTGAGGTGGGGTTCACATTCTAACAAAAGGTGTAGGTGAGTTTCATCATCCATGTCAGGGAAGCGGTAGTTTTCCGATGAGATTGTGCAGGTATTTCCTGAGTTTACTATCAGAGCCTGTATAAAGTCAGAGATCAGAGTGGAAGATTTATTAGTTTGTTCCTTGGGAGGTTTATTAAAAACTGGAACCCACTATTCGTCGCGAGCGCATTTCTCTGTATGTCTTTTCTTCCACCCTGAAAATCTGGGTGGGGTCCTACCCGTAAAAAGGGTTCTGGTCTCCGCATTTTTGTTGCCAATGTCGATCGGGCTAGTGCGTCTTTAATTTTCTACCATTATTTAGAAAAATTATAGGGATACATTTATCATTTTTGAGTTCTTAAAAAACCTCCGATTCATATATTTTTGACTACACTTATTTCTAATCAAAACTATAATACCTGTCCATATTTTTCATCCCTCATAAATATGCAAAAGGCAACACTGTAACATGTCAATCATACATACATATTTACAAATATTAATATGCAAGCCAAGCTAATCAATAGCAATAGTATGCATAATTGAAAATAAAAGTTGTCAAAGTAAACAAGTTTTTTCCGTTACAATCGCGTTCATAACGGAAATTAGCACAATAAACAGTGCAAAATGCATAACGTTTCTTTTAAGGGATTGCTAATGAGGGACTTTTTCATACACACTTATATCAACATCGACCGATTGAAATTATAAAACATATTGTTTGTGTTATTTTCAATATGCAATTAATTATTAATTATTTTTATTATTAAAATATAAACAATGAAATAGATTTTATTTCTGCATTTAATCCAATGGCACTCAACGGCCGCAACTGGTAGTAGTGAAAATTGCAACGTTTTGATTGGAGATTTAATCGTGCTTTTGCAATATGTTATGCCACTTGATATTGCCTCCCTGTCATCCCACAACACACTCCAACCGCTGTAGGTACTCAGTTGCGACATTCCATAAAGTAGCTGACCAACCGACCGAGCGACTACTTAGCATGGCGTTGGCTGTGCGTTGCTGTGGACTGGGAGGTGGATTCGGTCGTCGTGATTGCGATGAGCTTTTTTGCCACAGCAACATTATAGCAAGCTTGTATGTAACGAGTACCTACTGCTACAACTACTACCTATCCGTACTTACCTTCATACAATCCCGTTTATCGAGGGTGGAGTCCAAGCACCGATGATTGGCCTGCAAGCTCTGCTGCAATGTTATGCCATTGGTAGATGATTTTATAGGCATTTTGAGCCTATGAACGAAAACCGGAAATAAACGAGCAAGCGAATGAAATAATATATTTCGCTCATATCAACGTTTGTGTGTTTATTACATGCTTTAACTTCATCGTACACAAACATAAAGCATGCAATTAAATTGGATACATTTGACCAAATTCATGAGGAGTGAAGCAGTGATTATCCTGGACGTCGGATAGATAATCTTTATTAAGGTGAGTGATAGAATCATAAGCATATTTTACATTATGTATTTATTTATCATATTCGTATGTACATACAGTTATACTAGTGATAATAGAAATACTCACTCAGAAGTGAGAAAAAGTAGTTTTTACTCATAACATCCGCTTATACCTGAGGCGAAGGCACATTAGGAACCAGGTAAGGTCCATCTCCAATGATCGCGCCGAGATGGACCTTGCTGAGAGAAAATAGTTTGTAGGACCTTTTAGGCTCCAATTCGGTCGAAAATATAGTCTCAACTGCACTGGTGCTGTTTGTAAGTGGACCATGGATTGATACTCTCTCCCTTCCTATTCCGATGTTGATAGGGTACACCCTCTCGCAAGCTTGTATCCGCTTTGCAGTTGTCAATGATTCAGCGGTGACCGTGTACCCACACAAGTCGGATAGCAAAATAACTAGGAGCTATTGATAACAATATAAGACACTCCTTAACTAGCTTGAAGCGTACTGTCGTCGATTTCAATGCTAGTATTACCAATCTGCTTTCGGAGTGAATGCATATCTCTCAGAAGAAGGCCACACTAAGGAGCAGTGTGTCCACTGCTAACTTGATCGCAGTCACCTCTGCTTGAAAAACACTCCAGTGGACTGGTAGTCTAAAGACCTTCCGCCTGAGCTTCGATCCATCCGTGAAAAAGCTCATTGCACCTCTTTGCCACCGGCTTCTCCCTTCCCACATAGCCCTCTTAGATTAGAGAAGAAACCGCTGAGGGACGATTACGCGATGCAGTGGTTCAAGTAATCAGAGATGCCAGCGAACTGGCGGAGGATTTTGGAGTACCCCTGTTTGTGACGCTTCATGTACCCAGCGTCTCTGACTGAGCCTGATAGCGACGTTTGTCGCAATGCACCTGCTTATATTATATACAAGTGCGACGTGTAGGAAGGCATTTAGTGAAATTGTTGGTGTAGTCCTTAGTCCTATGTTGATTCCAATGAGATTCGCTCTTTGGACCAGCTCTAGTTGTTTAGTGTGATTTTTCCGAGTGCCCTCCACTAGACAACGCCCTAAAACATTATGGGCGTAATTATGGTCTCATAGAACCATTAAATCACTTTTGGTGAGAGGCCCCACCTTTTCCCCAATAGCTCCTCTAAAGCAGTACAGGTCGATAGCCTTTTTCAATTTCTCCTCAATGTTTGGAAGACAGCATCCTGATTGGACAAGCCCCAGGTATTCCACCGTGTCAACGGGTTGCAGAAGGAGCCTCCTAGTGAGGGGAAAGTGGGATTTGAGATTTTATACCTCCATGAGGATAAAACGAGTTCTGCTTTATTAGGGTTTATGGCTAAGTCACTTCTGCGCCCCAACAGGTTACCATATTTGAGACTCCTTGGGTCATCTCATAGACGGTCATTGGGAATTTCCATTTTACCATAAGGGTTACATTGTTAATCGACATCCCTGCTTTCCAAGTTCCTTCAGTAGGTCGTTTACTACCACGATCTAGAGCAAAGTGGAGAGAACACCACCGTTCGTGGTTCCCCTATTTACGGCCGAGGAGCACGTGCTCTACTCCACTCCGCAATGATAGTTCTATCGCTGATCAGACTGTAGATGAGAGGCTTGAGGATCGCTTTGACTCCAAAAGTCGAGTCTTACATTGTTAAAGGACCGCTCGATATCGAGGAAGATGCGTACTGCATAACCATCGAAAAGGAGGGCTTCCTCCATCCTACCGTTGCACTACCGAGTGAAAAGCGGTGTCTACTTTCCTGTTTTACAGTAGGCGTATTGAGCTTTTATAGCTTTTTTGTAGGGATTTTATTCCTTATGTACAGATTCATGAGCTTCTCCAGCGCTTTCAAAAGAAACGAAGAGAGGCTAATGGGCCTGAAATATTTGGCAGTGACATGAGAGCTTTTACCAGCTTTAAGGGTGAACACTGTCTAGCCAGCCTCCAAGGCTGGAAAAGCTCCCACGTTAGTGCCAAGGATTTCAGATCCATCAGCCTATCCTTATTTCTGTTGAAAACATTGGAGAGGCTAATGGACCTGTACATCAGAAGTAAAATTCCTAGGCGTAAGCTGTTAAGGGCACAGCAGGTCGGCTAACACTGCGCTTTTCGGTATCGGGGCATAAATTGAGGGAGCTCTTATGCACAAGAAATAAGCGGTTGGTACCTTTTTCGATATCGAGAAGGCCTCCAACAATGTAAGGCGGTAGACAGGGCTCGATAAATTTGCGATCGAATCGAACCTCAAGCACCTTACTACAGCCTTCCGTGCAATAGAATTGTCGTGGCGGAATGCGGTAGTGCACATGCACTCCGAAAGGTTAACAGGGCTACCGCTCACGGTGGCGTACTCTCCCTCTGCTCTGGATTTTAGTTGTCAACGATCTTTTAAAGGAGCTCTAGGAACAAGGCTGTCGAGTGCTAGGTGACGATGTAGCTCTCATGGTAAAAGGAAAATTCCCGGATACCGCGTATGAGTTCACTTAAGGGTACCAGAATGTGGTAGCCGGTTGGGCAGTGAGAAGGGGTAGGGCCGTCAACCCAAATAAAACCGAATTGGTTTTATTTACTAAGAAGGTATAAAATACCATCACCACCCTTCCTTCTTTGGGGGGCTCTCTGTTGCATCCTGCTGACAGGGTGAAGTATTTGGGGCTCATCCTAGACAGGAAGCTGTCTTGGAAGTCAAACATTGGGGGGACAGTGAGGAAGGCATCGGTTGTCCTATACTGTTGTAGGGGAGTCATTCGGAAGTGGTGGGCCTCTTACAAAAAGTGGTAAATTGGCCCTACGAAACCGTGGTTAAGCCAATACGGTTTTATGGCGTTTTTGGATGAGGGAGGGTGCTCGAAAAGACCCCACTAGCTAAAAAGCTAGAACGTCTTCAAAGAGCGCTTCTCATTAGCATCTGTGAAGCAATACGGCCTACGCCAATAATAACCCTGAATGCAGGGCTGCATATAGCGCCTGTGGGTATCGTTGGCAGCTGCATTGCAGCAAAAGCTGCTATTAGACTCAGAGAAGCCCGGGCCATGAAGGGTTCCAAGCTGGGAAATTCCGAAATTCTCTGCAACCTCGACGGCATCCCTGAAAACATCGACCAATGTGCCGCGGCGCCCAATCTCTGTGGTTCCTTCTCTGTTCACTTTCCCCGAGGGGTATGTGGTCAGGATGAAGCCGCTGGAGAAGAGGCGCAGCTAGCATTTTCACGGATAGATCGAAAAGTAGGGAGGGGAGTGTGTGGAAAGGTTGTAGGGAGAGTTTTTCGAAAAAAAATTTGGTTCAGGTTACCTGTGTCACTGTAGTGTCTTTCAAGCAGAGGTGTCTGCAATTAAGGTAGATGAACTGCTCCGAAAAGTAGCCTCCTGTAGGGAGGTGAGTATCCACTCCGATAGTAGAGCGGCAATCATGGCACCGAGCTCGCTGAATGCGTGCTCAGAGCTAGTTAAGGAGTGCCTTAGATCATTATCGATAGCGTCCAGCTATTTCACTATCGGACTCGTGTGGGTGCCAGGTCACAGCGGAATCGCTGGGAGCTGCACAGCGGGTGAGTAAGAAGGGGGGACCCGTCGTCCCTGGTAACGCGTCGGTGCTCCGTTGTTCTCCTGTGCTCTAGCCCTGGATCACTGGACCTTTTGCGAGCTTGATAACCGCTAAAACCTGCTCATTTTGTGGCAATAATGGGAGTACTCACCGGAAATTGCGGAATGGGTATCCCTGCCGAAAACTGCGGCTATACTCCAGGCGCACGATGCGAACTAGCTGCAATAGATGTTAATATAACAAAAGAAATTATTCTTACAGATATATGTATTTAACTGTGATTACCTGCTAATATGCTTGTACATTTGTCTATATACATTCGCTTACAACCATTTTAATCTGCTCTCCTTATATCTACAGGTCTCAATGCGCACACCGAAACTTCCTCCCTCTAACTTTCACCAGTTCCAGTCATCAGCTGTTTCCAAGCGGCCATTCTACAAATGTAAACAACCACACGATTCATAGTGCGCCACATACACACCAAATGTATAGCTACTAAACGATGCAGGTACACAATAATGAAATTAAATATGTGTATATGTATATATGTGCTTGTATAAACAAACAAAAAGTATCTACATCACCTAAACATGTCTTTCATATTCCATTTCAGCTACTAGCTTTCCTGCGCGCCCGCTTTTCCATACACAAATCGAAATTGTTGCATCGCGACAGGGCAACACGGCGACAATAACAACAAAAATGGCAGTGGATAAACAAAAGCATCAACAAGCAGCAGCCGCAAGCAACACCACACAGCACGCTCCATATCCAGAAGCCGAATGTGGAGGCAGGGTTGCCAATGCCATCCGGAAGAACTCGCCTGAATCCAGTAGTAGCAGCATTCGTATGGTCTACACAACAATAATATATTAAATTTAGCAATAATTGTTTTTTAAATTAATAAAAAATATATTATTAACCATTTATTACTGTAATTAATTTAAATATGTAATATTTACTAAAAATTTTACCATAATTTAACGATTAAATGCATAAATAAAAATTTTAAAATACAAAAATTTTAATTTTTAATAAATTTTCATACAATTTGCTTCTTTTCATTCTAAAAAAATTCATTAATTAATGAAATCCTCTATAGTGGGCTATTTTTTTTATAATTTTTCAAAATTTTAAATCGCATTGGTCACCCTGTGCCGTCGCGTGGTCGCCAACAGCTAAGGTGTTGTACTCGTCGCGCGTCATCTACCAGGCAACCAGAATCGGTAGATGAATGGCGGCTGCCGAATTTTCAGCAGCTGCCGTTGTGCTGGCAATTGTTGGTGGTGCAACGTGTGCCGGTCGGCCATGTGCTCTGTTGTACACAATATGGCGTGCAACAACAATGCCCACGGGCTGAAGCGTGCTCAATAGCTGGTGGTGGAACAAATGTGTGCTTTAATGCACGTGGGCTAGCGCGGGATGGCTATATATATGCATTAATGCTTGTGGCATACGCAGGGGCATTGGTGTGAGCGAGCACAATGGCGTGCGTGTGCACTGTGACTTTATTTGCGCCTGAAAGTATGCACATATGCTATTGTGAATGGTACAGAATGGACCATTGGACCATTTTACGCGCTCTAATTTATGCGAAATTGTGCTTCGTTCATTGGATTCGCTTGAAACTCGTTACTCGGGGGTTTTTGGGGTCGCTGATTACGAATCCAGTGTCGGTTTTCCAAAATTCAAAATGGCGGGTGCAATATGGCAGGCGATTTTTGGAAAAAGTCACTGTATTCGCTTGAAACTCGTTACTCGGGGGTTTTCGGGGTCGCTGATTACGAATCCAGTGTCGGTTTTCCAAAATTCAAAATGGCGGGTGCAATATGACAGGCGATTTTTGGAAAAATTCACTGTATTCGCTTGAAACTCGTTACTCGGGGGGTTTTTGAGGTCGCTGATTACGAATCCAGTGTCGGTTTTTCAAAATTCAAAATTGCGCGTGCAATATAGCAGGCGCTTTTATGAAAAATTCATTTGATTCGCTTGAAATTCGTTACTTGGGGGTTTTCGGGGTCGCTGATTACGAATCCAGTGTCGGTTTTTCAAAATTCAAAATGGCGGATGCGATATGGCAGGCGCTTTTTGGAAAAATTCACTGGATTCGCTTGAAACTCGTTACTTGTGGGTTTTCGGGGTCGCTAATTACGAATCCAGTGTCGGTTTTTCAAAATTCAAAATGGCGGATGCGATATGGCATGCGCTTTTTGGAAAAATTCACTGGATTCGCTTGAAATTCGTTACTCGGGGGTTTTTGGATGGCTATATCAAAGATGGCTATAATAATTCGAATCTCTTTTCAGAGATCCTAAAATTAAAAAAATGTACCTTAGGACGTAGTATATAGTTATTAGATTCTTTAAAGAACATAGGAAATTTTTTTTGGTAACGGGTTCACTCTAATTTATATAATAAATAATTTAAATAAATTATATTTAACATTTTTATCTATTTAAACGAAGAAAATTTCCTTTGGCGACATAATAGTGACAGTTTACGCAGTTTAGTGTTAATAACATCATTTTTCTTGCTTAAGCAATTTGTTACTGGCGATCTAGGCGCGGGAAAAAAGTATGCCTTCTGCTATTTCATTCTTTAGATCTTAGTTCTTTGAAAGCCAAATTTTTATATATAATATTTCGCACTTAGTATTGAATTTTTTAATAATATCGCGCATTTTTTGTTGTATCTAACATTTTAGCTTTGTTGTTGTTGTACAACTGTCACAGCCACTTCAGCGACATTTTATTTCGTCTCTTCACGATTTGTATTTTATTTTTGTATTTTTTTGTTTGTTTTATTTTTGTTTTATTTGTGTTTTTTACTTTTTTTGTCTTTCTGTCGTGGAAATATTTTCCGATTTTTGAGAATGTTTTATGTTTTTGAAAATTAGTAGAAGTATGCGCGGCATTTTTAATTTATGTGCGTTCGCTTAATAGTTTGGGCTTAACATTTAGCGTTGACGTGGGGAAGCGGTTGAATTAGTCGAGAAATTCATGGCATTTTTTTTTTCTTTCGCTTTGTTTTTGCTTTTTGTAGAATGAAGAAAGAAATTAGCAAAGAAATATACGCAGATAAATACATATGTACGTGAATAAACACATGTTAAAAATGATTTCGTCACCCGCCAAAAGGCTCGTACAAATGTTTAACAAATTAAGCTTTCTTCAGCAGATGTCGCTTTTTTCCACACACATTTTTTATTTAATATTTTCTTTTTTTGTAATCTCAATTTCAAATTTGTTCTTTGCTATGAAAACAAGATTGTTGGGAAATAGAGATACAACACTACCCGGCTGATAAGAGAGAGTCTATAGAGGCAGCTATTAAGGGCTATGGATTTGAAACAATTAAAGATCACTTGGAGCTTAAGTAACTAGCAAATGATTGAGAAAAAGGACGGTACATAATAAGAAGAACTACTATTTCCAGCCTTATGGATGCTTTGAACTTTTCTACAGCCTCAACAGCCCAACGAATACTATATATTGTCATACCAGAAATCCATAGACAAATCGAAAGTATCTTCAGGGTTTTGTTGTTGTAACAAGATACCATATTCCACCAACTAACTGGTGATGATGTCGAGTTGGTAATCTTTTGTCGAATATAAACCATGCCCATCTGTGATTTAGATTCGACTGTACTTGGTGTCTTCCTGATAGATTATAAGTCATCCTCATTTCTGGTGATAAGATTTGGATGTGGTTCTTCACGCTTGGCTCGTTGAATGTTTTGATTTTGTTTAGGAAAAGAACTATCGACCATACTATGGATATATTTCCCTTCGAAGAGATGTTACCAGTTTCAAAAGAGACGAGTTCAGAGCTCATATCTATCATTTGATATCAAGTTGATGAAGGTGATCTCAAAATGATTTTCTAAGATCAATACTTCTTAAGGAAGACAAAAAAAATTGATTTTCAACTATAGTCGGAACTAAAATGGTTTTGAGGAGAACAAAAATCACTACTAAAGAATGGATTACCGAGCCTTTGCGTTTTTAGGATCTCTACGCTTTTCTCAAGCCGCTGAGGTCACTATTGTTGTACTGTTGTCAACAGTCAACAACCTGGGGCGATCCGATATTTTATACAACAAAGGACCTATTGAGTCCACAAAACAGCTCAATATTGCTGCTTTCTCTGTGAGCTCATTGACTTTGATATCAAAACCTTAGATAGGAACTGGAGAGAATTAGAATACTGCTGCAAGAAGTTGGAACATAAACTTATGGATAGAGCGCTAGTAGTAGAAAGGAACCCCAGCTAAAATAAAAATTATAAAAAAATAATAATTTAAAGACAAAACTTTCTATGAAAAAAAGACACTTCGACGGACAGTTAGACCACTTGATTGTGAAGGTAAACGAAGAACAAAAATGCGAGGGGTAAAAAATTCCTATATTTATATGTAGTACGTCTCACATGACATGGTATATGAGTGCTCTAATTCAAACACAAATGCTTCTGCAAAATATTAATCCTAGTCGGAATTCTTCAGTCAGCCAGTCTCTGTCTTCATCTTCATAAAGGAGATTTACCATTGATTGTGCGTATTATGGGAGATTTAACCAAAAAAAAAAAATAAAAAAAAATTGAAATTTCTCGATTTAATTTATAACTTGGCACATTTTTGATAATCTAAAATTTTGTTTTTGGTTGGAATTTTATGTCGAATGTTTGGATTTTTATGCGCGTTTTGATTAGCAAATTAAATTGTAAGAGAAATGGCTACGTGTGATAATGGGCCATTTGTTCGACATAAATTTACGAGGGTGGCTCACACATGTGTGACGCTAAGCAAGCATATGGGGGAGAGGCCAGACTGTCACTACTTGACTGCCGTTATGAACGGATGTTCACATAGATACATACATACATATAGTGTATATACACTTGTATCACTTGTAGATTTTTTATTGCCGTTATAATTCTTAGACAACACACACACACACACAGACAAACATTCAGTCGACCATAATAGTTGTGTCGTGGCGTGTGATTGCCGTGTGATGTGTTGCTTTGAGGTCAGATGGCGGAAAATTTATGCCCGCCACAGAGACTTGTCGCTGAACGTGTGACTATTTAACATATTCATAAAAACACAAACACACACATACATACATATATACTTAGAAGCATTGGTAGCAGCATTAGCAGTTGGTAGCAATCTAAAATCTAAAACCAGGGGATGTTCTCGAATTAATTGTGCATAACTTTGAATGAGCAACAACGTGTGTGCCGTTGTTGTTGTTGTGCGCTTGTCACCTGACTATGAATTGGGTGTGTTAATTTCAACAAATGAAAATGTCACAATTACAACAAATACAATCATTTGTAAATCGACCATTCAAAATTCCGAACATAAATTACAAAAAATAATTTGAATTTTTTTCATTCTGATACATTTTTAGATTTCTATTTAAAGAATTGTTATATTAAAGATTTTTTTGAGAGAATATTGTCTCAGGACTTCTTTAGTTACTTGATTATTTTTTTATTAATTTGGGCTTTCGAATTTTCTAAATCAGTCAATAGAATTGAAGACGTAGGGAGCATTAACAAATTTTATTTAAAAAATTAAGAAAAACAAATATTAAAAACTTAAAAAAAATGTAAAATTAAAAAACAATATTTAAAAATTAAACAAAAATATTACAAAATTAAAAAATTGTATTAAATTATCAAAAAAAAAAATTAACTTAAAAAACAATATTTAAAAATTAAAAAATGTATTAAAATATCAAAAAAATTTAAAAAATTAAAAAACAATATTTAATAATTAAAAAAAATATTAAAATATCTAAAAAATTTTAAAAATTAAAAAACAATATAACAATATTTAAAAATTAAACAAAAATATTAAAAAATTATAAGAAATTATTAAAAAAAAAATAAAAAAAGGATTGAAAAATAAAGAAAAAAGATTTAGAAATTAAGAAACAATATTTAAAAATAAAAAAATAGTATTAAAATATAAAAAAAAATTAAAAATATAAAAAAAAAAATTTTAAAAATTAAAAAAAATTATTACAAAATTAAAAAAATTATTAAAAAATATCAAAAAATTAAAAAACAATAATTAAAAATTCAAAAAAAGTATTAAATATAACAAAAAAAAATTTTAAAATGAAAAAACAATATTTAAAACATTTACAAAATTAAAAAAAAAATATTACAATATTAAAAAAAAAGTATTAAAATATCAAAAAAAAATTTTAATGAAAAATAACATTTAAAAATTAAAAAAAAGTATTAAAATACATAAAAAAAATTTAAATGAAAAACAATATTTAAAAATTAAAAAAAAAAATTTAAAAAAAATATTAGAAAATTAAAAATAAGTATTAAAATATCAAAAAATTTTAAAATATAAAAAAAAAATGTAAAAAACAATATTTAAATTCAAACAAAAATACAAAAAAATTAAAAAAAGTATTAAAATATATTGATATTTAAAATTAAAAAATTAAAAAACAATATTTAAAAAATTAAAAAAAATTATTTGAAAATTAAAACAAGTATTAAAATATCAAAAAAAAAAAATTTAAAAATTAAAAAACAATATTTGAAAATTAAAAAAAAGTATTAAAATATCAGAAAAAATGTTAAAAATTAAAAAACAATATTTAAAAAGCAAACAAAAATATTAAACAATTAATAAATAGTATTAAAATATTAATAAAATTTAAAATTAAAAAAACAATATAACAATAAAAATTAAACAAAAATATTTAGAACTAAAAAAAAATAAAATAAAAAAAACAGTATTTAAAAATTAAAAAAAAATGTAAAATATCAAAAAAAAAAAAAATTAAAAATTAGAAAACAATATTTGAAATTAAAAAACAATATTTAAAAAATTAAAAAACAATATTTGAAAATTAAAAAAAAAATTAAAAATTAGAAAACAATATTTAAAAATTAAAAAACAATATTTGAAAATTTAAAAAGAATTAAAAGTATTATTTAATATTTAAAAAATAATTTAAAAAATAATATTTAAAAATTCAAAAAACTATTTCAAAATTAAAAAAAGTATTAAAATATCAAAAAAATTAAAAATTAAAAAAAAATATTTAAAAATTTAAAAAATTAAAAATAAATTTAAAAATTAAAAAAAAATTAAATATCAAAATAAATATTTTAAAAACTTTAAAAACAATATTTAAAAATTAAAAAAAAAGAATTAAATTATCAAAAAAAAACGTTTTTTTAATTAAAAAACAATATTTAAAAATTAAAAAAAATAATTACAAAATTAAAAAAATTATTAAAAAAATACCAAAAAATTAAAAAACAATATTTAAAAATTCAAAAAAAGTATTAAATATAACAAAAAAAATTTTAAAATGAAAAAACAATATTTAAAACATTTACAAAATTAAAAAAAAATATTACAATATTAAAAAAAAAGTATTAAAATATCAAAAAAAAAATTTTAATGAAAAACAGTATTTAAAAATTAAAAAACAATATTTAAAAATTACAAAAAAGTATTAAAATATATAAAAAAATTTAAATGAAAAACAATATTTAAAAATTAAAAAAAAAAATTTAAAAAAATATTAGAAAATTAAAAATAAGTATTAAAATATCAAAAAAATTTAAAAAATAAAAAAACAATATTTAAAAGTTGAACAAAAATATTAAAAAATTAAAAAAATTTTAAAATATCAAAAAAAATTTAAAAAACAATATTTAAATATTCAAACAAAAATATAAAAAAATTAAAAAAAAGTATTAAAATATCAATAAAAATTAAAAAGCAATATTTAAAAATTCAAAAAAAGTATTAAATATAACAAAAAAAATTTTAAAATGAAAAAACAATATTTAAAACATTTACAAAATTAAAAAAAAATATTACAATATTAAAAAAAAGTATTAAAATATCAAAAAAAAAAAAATTTTAATGAAAAACAATATTTAAAAATTAAAAAAAAAGTATTAAAATATATAAAAAAATTTAAATGAAAAACAATATTTAAAAATTAAAAAAAAATATTAGAAAATTAAAAATAAGTATTAAAATATCAAAAAAATTTAAAAAATAAAAAAACAATATTTAAAAGTTAAACAAAAATATCAAAAAATTAAAAAAAAAATTTAAAATATCAAAAAAAATGTAAAAAATAATATTTAAATATTCAAACAAAAATATAAAAAAATTAAAAAAAGTATTAAAATATCAATAAAAATTAAAAAATTAAAAAACAATATTTAAAAATACAAAAAAAGTATTAAATATAACAAAAAAAATTTTAAAATGAAAAACAATATTTAAAACATTTACAAAATTAAAAAAAAATATTACAATATTAAAAAACAAGTATTAAAATATCAAAAAAAAAAAAAATTTTAATGAAAAACAATATTTAAAAATTAAAAAACAATATATAAAAATTAAAAAAAAGTATTAAAATATATAAAAAAAAATTTAAATGAAAAACAATATTTAAAAATTAAAAAAAAAAAAATTAAAAAAAATATTAGAAAATTAAAAATAAGTATTAAAATATCAAAAAAATTTAAAAAATTAGAAAACAATATTTAAAAGTTAAACAAAAATATTAAAAAATTAAAAAAAATTGTAAAATATCAAAAAAGATTTAAAAAAACAATATTTAAATATTCAAACAAAAATATAAAAAAATTAAAAAAAGTATTAAAATATATTGATATTTAAAATTAAAAAATTAAAAAACAATATTTAAAAAAATTAAAAAACAATATTTAAAAATTAACAAAAATATTACAAAATTATTATAAAAAAAAATTATAAAAAATTTAAATAAGTATTAAAATAAAAATAAAAAACAAATATTAAAATATCAAAAAAAATATAAAAAAACAATATTTAATTATTAAAAAAAGTATTATAATATCAAAAAAAGTATTATAATATCAAAAAAAGTTTTAAAATTTCAAAAACCAATATCACAATATTTAAAAATTAAAAAAAAAAAATAAATAATAAATTAACAAAAATATAAAAAAATTTAAAAATTAAAAATTAAAAAAATCTTTAAAACTAAAAAAAACATTAAAAAATAAAAAAAAATTTAAAAAAGATATAAAAAAGATATTAAAAAATTAAAATAAATATTATTAAAAAATAAAGAAAGGATTTAAAAACTATATTAAAAAATTAAAAGAAATGTTTAAAAAAATATATTTAAAATTTGAAAAAAATCGAAAATTTTATAAATGAGTTTTATGCTGACCAAGTGCCAGTCGAATTTGCCAACAATTTCTAAGCGATTTTCTGAATTTTGTAAAGGCAATAAAAGCACCGTACATGATGAACCCAGTGGATGCCTAAAAAAGCGGTTTCCTACTTAAACTTCTAAAAGTGTTCTAAGATGCTAGTAAAATGAGGTTGGTCGAGATACCCAAGACTCCAAAAAGTAGACCAACTTATTGGACACATTGATAGCCTTCCAGATGGACTGCATGCGAAGAATCGAATCCAAAGCTTGGAAATTCGAGACAACCAGTACGCACAGTTATGGTGCTTTGATTTTGAGATGCGCAAGGAACAATTTTCTTCAACACCGACTATTACATAGCATTATTGCGATGTTTTAAGAATCAAACGACGGAAAAATCGTCCAATTGGAAGAAGAAAGTGCTGTTTCATCGGGACGTGAAGGATCGTGTCACAAATGAACGAAAATAATGGCTATAAGGCATTAACTGAGTGGCTGCGGCATCTAGTGTACTCTCCTTAGACCCCAAGAGAATCCACGCTGGAAGGAAATTTAGCCACAATGAAGAGACTCAAGTTTTTTTCCAACAAAATACTACTTTTAATACAAAAATGGTTTTGAAAAATTGCAAGGCCGCTATTCTTAAATCTGAAAATTTCTCTAAAATGTGTTCTTCTATAAAATTGTACGACTTTTCTACCTATTTGGTATTATGGAGGAGAATTTTAAACACTCCAAACTTGCAACTAAAGCAAAGGCTATCTAAAGTTATCTGTTGAACAAAAATAAATATTGGAAGAAGCAAAGCATCCTTCTACGAAAATGCACATAAATTGCAAGAGACTAATTTTTTAATTTTTACATAATTTCCACTCTACACATATAAAGACATGTAGACCCATAAATTTTAGCCAAATTTTTATAAATGATTCCGGTTAAGCAATGCATGTAAAAAATTACTGCGCAATAATTATAATTATTCATGGCATAAATTGAAATGTGAGTTCGTCAATGAACCGATTAAGGGTTTCGCCCCAAAAAACTCAAATGCACCTGCCCAAGCGCATGCAGCCGAGTGACCGGAAAATGGCACTTATGAAAAAATACAAAATACAAATTAATGCATACATTAATAAATATTTAAACGGTCACTTAGATGCGGCACGATGCAGCAGGAATGCGGGTCCATTGCATGAAATTTGCATAAAAATTTATCACAGCAATAATTTGACCGAAAAAGGCAGCACAAAATAAATAAATAAAACGAAAACTACAATAAACACGTGGAGGCAAGCCGGATAGCCTGAAAAAAAAGAATGCGTGGAACTAAGCATTTATGCGCCAGGCCAAAAGGAGTCGCGGAGTTCGTGTGAGCGAAGGATCTGTTGCAACGGCAGCAGATTGATGCAGTTGCCGAAGTGGTTTTTAATTAAAACCATAAACAATTTTAATACGGACCGAATGGCGACGCACGCAGCAGCAGCTTGCGCCACAAACAGCCAGCCGGCTGGTTGGTCGAAAAATGCGCTTTTGAATGATGCGTGAATGAGTCAGTGAGCTTCGTTGGATACGACGGCGATGGTGTACTTAAGCGGCACGCAGGCGCGTCATTGGTTTGCCCAAATTTTGCACATTTTTCGCGTATTTTATTTTGTGCTTCAATATATTGTTAACCATGCCACTTGCTGTGGCAGGCAGCTTGAAGCGATCGTCATAAATTGTATTTATTACGTGGTGGCTGCCAAGTGGAATTGCTGGCGAATATATGTATTTACTTAAATATATATGTAAATAAATATAAGTGAATATGTATGAATTTTTTGCGGCAACAGGAAGAATTAAGCAACTGAGGAATTCGAGCACAAAAAAAATAAAATAAAAAAAAGCAAATATTAAGTCTACTCTCTACAGCTACGCATAACCCGAAAAAAAAAATAAATAAATGCAACCACATACAGTAGCCGCCAAATTAAGTGCAGTGGCAGCAGCAACAAATCGCCTCAACGGCTGTCAGAATCACCCCAGCGCTGCGCAGTGGTATTTGCATGCCACCAATGTGCACTTTTTTTGTCGTTGGCAACCCATATGCGCGCGCTTTTTGCGCTTGCAACACACCGGCGCTGAAGATGATGTACGGTTGGCTGGCTCACTGTTTGCGCCAAAAGCGATTTTCATCATTTGCGCTTAATCACACACGAAAACATCTGTATGCCACATAAGCGCAGTTACTTGCACCCTCGTACTTGCAACATACACCAGTTCACCCTTATCTCTCTACTGACACTCGCCGCCGCCGCCTTTGCAGTCAGTCACCTGTTTTTTGCTGAATGTGCTGTTTTTTGCGGGCGTGTTTAATTGAAATGTATCCCACGGTTGCGCAGGCGCTTTTCGACATTACTTGTTACGGCAATGCGAGAAAAAACGAACAACTTGCAACATATACTCGTATGCATTTGTACATCTGTTTTGTGCATTTCCGTGTTCCCCTTTGGGCAGCGAATCATTAAATGCGCCAAATTGATACGCGCATGCGCTTTGAGCTCGTTTTGAACGCTGTGGGAGCCCGGGGACACGATGGCGGTGGCATGACTTTTAGTATATTTATGTGTTGTAGTTGTAAGTTGTAAGTGCAACTAAGTTGCAGTTGCAGTATTCGCTGTCATAATCGACAAATAAGCGCATTTAGCTATATATTCGTACATCCTTACATAAAATGTATGCATATTTCAGCTGATATACTGTTGTTAATAAATAACTACTGAAACTTCTTGCAACTGCTTGGCATTTTTGATCAATTACTACATCGCTTACAGCTGATAAGTTGCATTTGTGTTGTAGATGCTTTCGATTATATCGCAAGGATAATCGATTAATAAATTTCTGCAAATAATCTCTTTTCCAGTAATAAAACTGAATTATGGTAGTCGAAGAAATATAACGCTTATTTATGATAGCATTCGCTCTAATTTGTGTCTTTAACTGTTTGCAGGTAAGATGTCTATACAATAATAAAGTAGTCCGAAAACAACTAGACGTGTACTAGTTAATGAACTACTTTTCAATAATGATTTTAAATACTCTTTAGAGTGATATAATTTAATAGATGTACAGTCAGATGTCAATCAAATCAATAGGGATACGTGAGCTTTATATTTACATTCATTGAAGTTCTATAAAGTCCTTTAGAGATTTACATTGGAAAAAAGTATTTAAAATCATAATGAGTACGTATTTGGAGTGCTAACAATTCTGAACAGATTCTCTAGCCTCCTTTGCTTCTAGACAAAGTGACTTGTCTCGTGAGATTTGCATTGTGAATGTATTCTTTGTCCAATATTGTTTTAAAACTTTCATAAAATAAGCTATAAAACCCCTGAATGCTCCCTTTTATGTACGAACATATTTTAAAACCTCCCCATATTGCATCCGCCATTTTCAATTTTTAAAAAGTAACGTGAAATTCGTAATCAGCGACCCTGAGCACCACAGAGTAACGAATTTGAAGCAATTCCGATGAATTTTTCGAAAAACTGTACGCCATATTGGATCCGCCATTTTGAATTTTGAAAAACTGACACAGAACTCGAATTCAGCGACCCCGAAAACCCCCGAGTAACGAGATTCTAGCTAATCCGAGGTTTTTTAATAATCGCTGTCCGTCATATTTCATATACCTTTCCTTATATTTCAAAACCCTGATCTGATCGGGTTATATGGACATTCGGATTCAGCGATCCCAAAAACATATAGCAAACATAGTAAAAGCCCCAGGTCATGAAAATTTTTTTTTTGTGTGGCCGTGTAATTAATAATGGGACAGGGATTGAGAAAAAGATAGTGAATATGTTCATAGCCTTAGAGAATAAGAAGGGATCAGACTTTTCTGAAAGTGTGGAACAATTAATGGATCACTTTAAAAAGCTTTTCTTCACAACCGGTGATTTTCGGGATCTATGTGATGAATAGCGAACGATTCAACCAGGAGCTTCATACGATAGATGAACGCTATTAAGATCACTAGAAGGCGGACTATTCATTAAGTATTCGGAATAGTTCTGTGGTATTAATAAAATAATCCATATATTGAAAGATTCTTACTACAAAAAATCAGAATATAGGGAAACAGATAATTGATGTTCAAAATTGCAAAATAGTGGTGGAGAGCTTTAAATTTTAGAATAAATGTATCCGAAAAGTATATATATCAGATAATAAAAACTTGAATAAAATCTTTCGAAGATTCTCAAGCAGATCAGAGAGATCTAACCTGTAATTAGGGATGAAATTTCACTTGCCTTTGAAGAATCTGATCTTACCAATATTTTGGGAATCGAATTTCGAGAAAAGATAGAAACATTCGAAGATATTGATACATTGAGAATCTTATTAAAAAAACATTTAGATAATATAACTAATAAAGTCCTGAAACCGATTTTTCATAAGGATTTGTAATCGATGGAATGTGTATTTTCGATATAAAAGACAAAATCATGAAATTTAATTTAAAAAAATCAAAAAAACAATGTCCACTTTGTGTGTCTGCGAGAAGAATGTGGTGTCAAGGCAGACAACTTTTCTTATTTTCCACACCTACCTCCCTCAACAGCGCAACCTTGCTGCTGACACAACGCATGTAAATCAGTTTTATTTCCACGGCACATCGTATTCATCATTGTCAACAAATCCATCGCAAAACATTCATAAAGCCATTTAAGTCTTTCAAATCCCAACGGGTATTATTCGCACGAGAAAATATGAACTGAAATGTTATTATATGAAAAATTAAAAAAAAAAAAAACCGCGAAAGAATTGCAAAAAAAAAAGATTTGTTCAAGCAAAATTTATGTTCACTTGACCTCGGGATCGCGCCCCGCCTGCCATGTAAATGGCCAATTACAGTGAACCCAGTTCAAAAAGCACATAAACAATTTCTGCAGAGAGTCTTACGTCACACACACATACATACATACATATGTGTGTATGATGGATGCTCCCTCGCTCAGCAAAATGGTTTGTTGCTCAACACACAACGGCTTTTGCGAAAAATATGATTTTATTAACAACGGCACATCATAATTTGTCACCACAACGACGACGGACGCTGACGATTTCTTGCAGACGGACTGCTTTGTTGATCGGTTGCTTGGCTAGCTGACTGGCTAGCGCTGACCAACTGTTTGGCGTCAACGGCATTGCGTGGTCCACCGCGTTCTCCTGCCGGTTGTTGCTGAGACAACAACACCAATGAGTTGTGAGTGTCGTGGGGCCAATTGGTTGTCCCGCTTGTCTTTATTTATGCTGCGCTTTCTTGAATTCTTCTTCTTCCTGTGTATGCGGAAAGGTGTTTGCCATCGATTAAGGCAAGGTGTGTGTGTGAATCTCCCCCCTTTTACGCTTCATTAATACAATTTACCAATACAAATACTGTTATTTTTCTTGCGATTTCCTCGGTTGTCTATTTTTTCATTTCATATTTTTTTCACATCACTGTACCATTGTGACAATTTGTCAGGCGAGCAATGAAATGAATTTATAAGGCGAAATGAAATTTTAAATCAAATTAATGACTGTTAACAAGCCCATAAATGTCGTGTAAAACAACAACACGCACATGTACATATACTACAGTATACAACAATAATGCTAAATTATGAAGTTAATATTGGAAATTTATTTGCTCACATTGGCTTTTATGGCGCTGCATTGACTTTCGCCGGCATTTTTGCAACAATTTAATCCTCATAAATGTTGAAATGAATTAATATACTTATGTTTTTGTACATTTAAACAACCGCAACAACAACAAGAATATGACAGTGACAGTGACAAAAATGAAAAATATTTACATTCAAACGAGGGTGGCTCGATAATTACTTACAATCACGGACCGATAGCGTCATTCGCATGCAATCGAAATTTACTATCCTACATGGTACGTTGGATCGTTGCATCTAGTAAACCGCTGTTGTCATAATTTCAGCCAAATTGGGTTCAGAAAAAATTGAAAGAGAAATATCGATTGGTGATTCGGTTTTTGTTTTTGGAAGTGAATCTTAAAGAGTTTCTACGTCGTTTCATTACCACCGATGGATGGAGAGGATCCTCTGATACATACTAAAAACTAAAGAACTTTTAAGCAGTGGACTTCATCCCACGAATATTTTCCGAATAAGTCAGAAGGTCGGAAAGGTGACGACCACCGTTTCTTGCGGTCCACAAGGAGGAAAACTTTCATTCACTGCCTGGACGAAGGTCACAGCGCTTTATAACGGTCCAACTCAGGCTAAGAAATTATCGGAACACCCTCGTATGTGTATATACAACAATAAGCTTGTGGCGGGGGAAAGAGCGCTTTTGCTTGCGATGTTTATGATATTCGTGTTGACAGCAATTATTAAACAGATGCCATCGTAAATTCGAAAACAATTATCCAATGGATTGAATGTTTTTGAAAATGCACAAGCGAACATTTTCAAATAAGATACAGACATAGGTACATATATGCTAATTTTAAAAGAAATATTATACAAAATGAAATGTTTAATAAATAAAATTATAGGAGAGACAACAATATGACAATATTTATACGCGAACACAACCTTTCCTAAAAGAGAAGCATTCATCTAAGGGTTAAGGGGTTACATGGGTTTTGTCAGGAAAAAAAATTAAAACTCCTCTATTGTGACGTCATTTCCGGGGACCCTTCGGAAAAAAGGTGAGTCCACGTTGTCAGCATAACTGCTGACAGGATCATACAAATTAAAAAAAAAAAAACAAAAATAAGTGTTTTAGGTAAGACCATAAACTCGTGCTTGAACGAAAAAAAGACAAAAAAATTAAAAATTGGAATTTTGGCAGACATTTTTTTCAAAAAATAAAAATTTGGGTCAAATTTGTAGGACATTTTTTTTAAATAGTTGTAATTGAAAAAAATCCTTCGTTCAAGCACGAGTAAATTGTATCTCGCACACCTGTGCAAAATTTCATTAAGATCGGTTGAGTAGTTTTCGAGAACATTTGACAACCGACTTTGAAAACACGGTTCCGAGAAAAACGCGTTTAAAGTCTTGAGTAACGATAACACCTGACTTGGAGCGCACACCTTCCAAAGGCTGTATCTCCCCAAACTATTATTCGGATCGACTTGAAAATTTAGGATAATATTCTTGAGATGTTTTAGAAATTAATAAGCAAACAAATAAAAATCGATTTTCTGAACCCACGAAACCCATGTAACCCCTTAAGAGACACTATATAAGTAATATAATAGTACTACATAAATAAATAAACTGAATATATAGCTTAATAATCCTTATTTTGGAATGGTCCGATTTTGTCTACCTACAATACCGATACATTCGAGTGGTCAAGGCCGTGTGGACGTGTATTGAACAGACACAGGAAATGACGGACGGATGTAAGAACAGAGAGACTCTGAATTTGAGAAGAATTTGAAAATATCTCACTCTTTATATAAGCTAATATCTCGGGGATGTCTTATAGCTTCTGAATGTTCTATAATTTCCAGGCAAGAGGAAGAAGACCAATCTGGAGGATCACCTAATGACTGTACATGTGGATTTTTTATTGAGTTTAGTAGATTTGCTTTCATTTAGTTTATTTTCAGCAACCAAGTCTAATTGGACCTTACCGAGCTGTCCACAATATAAGACAAATAATAAAGACATATACTTTCTTCACTTTCTTTCTTCTCATAGTTCAAAGCGGCAAATTTTCACAGATCCAGCTTTCATAACTTTCTGCTTGTGTAAAAAGAATTTACAGATTTAAAAGTATAGACTCTAACAAAAGACTTTGGCGATAACCGTCAATTTAAAAAGAGAGATCGAGAGAAATATAAAGAGAGAAAGAGAGAGAGAGAGAAGTGGAATAATCAAATCAAAATTGATCGTATTTTACATTTTTTGTTGTTGTAATTCGCTAATAATACTTTGAGGTTTTTTTTTCTTTCTCTCTTCTTTTCTGCCTACAATATTTACTTCCACCTTCAAATCAACAGTCGAACAGCTAACAGGATATTTATAGTCTACTTCCACAGTTAAACCGGAAACAATTTGTATGAATTACAGCGTAGATCCCGCGAAATAAGCGAGTGCACATGGCCACCGGCACACTTTGCGGTACAGAATTGAAGAAGCGCACATGGCACATGAGACACGGGACAAAAGCGAGCATTTACGACTTACAACACATACATATGTAAAAATATAAATATGCATACAAATATAGACATGTATTGTTTTGCTTGTAAGCCGTAACTCCTTTGAAATTATCACACGCTGAGATTTGCAGCGCGACTGGCACTCGTGTCATTGACGTGCAACACACTTGAAACATAAAAATTAAAAAAAAAATACACAAAAATGTTTGAAACGCTAAAAATAAAAAAAAAATGAAAGAAAAAAAACGAAAGTTATAAATGAAAAGCAGCAAAGACAAACAACAACGACAATAACAGCAAATTACGACGAGTTGCACGCCATTTGTCTCTAAAATTAAAGATTTCAACGCATACGTTGTTGTACTTTGTATGGATTTTTATGATTCACAAGGCAATCACACATGTATGTAGAAAGCTACAAAAATCAAGACGCGCACTAAGCAACGCCATTATACTCGAGGCTGCCTCAAAGGCTATAAGCGACACACAAGATCGCAATGACAAGTCGTCTGTGGCAACTTCCGATTTAATACATGCAACGATAACTGCACACACACACACATATACATATCTATATTGAGCAGAAAATCCGCTGACACTCGCCGCCTTGAGTCAAGTGCTCAGGCATTCAAGTATTCCAAGTGTTGGTGTGTGTTTGTCAGCCGGATGGCGGATGTCGTTGATGAAATTATAAAATTTATGCTCTAAGTGTATACTATGTAGTTAATTATGTATCTGTTGCATGCACACTCACACACACACACATACACACACATGGGTGCATTTTACCGCTATTTTAGTGTTAGTTTTGATGTTGTCTGGCAATTTGATTTTTATGCTTTTGTTTATAGCGCGAAAGATAAACCATGAAGTCTTTGTTGAAATGCTGTGGTGAATGCCAACATAATTCCGAAATTTTTCGAAACAGTTCAAGGGCAACACATTGCAATAAACAGCAGCGACGCCAAGTGTGTGAGATCGTGTAAAGTCAAAATGCCGAAAGAAAGGTCAGTGAAACACTAGTGAATGCAGCGAAGGAGTTTTTGAGGTTCCCTTATAATGTATATATTTTTTTTTTGGTAAGGATGGTAGAATATATGAAAAAAAAAATAGTAGAAATAAATTATAATTATGTGGGAGAGGTCGAGGTTCGTTGTTATGAAGTAGGTTCTTGTATGAAAAATTGGAACATTTCGAACTAAGAATTTGTTAAGAATTTTAGTTTAAATGTATATTTCGATATTAAATTTAGTTTTATAATGTGGTATCTCTACAATTCAAGAAAGTCATCGCTTCTGTTCAACGAAGAATAATCTATATAAGTATTTAGCAAATTAGATATTAACAAATTAAAAATTTCAGGAAATTGTTAAAATTTGGGTTTTTAATTGATATCACGGTGTTCATAGAAAAAATACCTTTTTTACAAAAATTCTGAATTCGGTCTATTTTTTTAGAAAATAACACCTGGTAAATACATATCAAAAATACTGTTGAACTTCCATAACTCCAACTCATGAAGTGGCAATAGAAATTACCTTCCAGATTATGGTGATTCGAGTTAGGGCAGTTGAACTATATTCAAAGGTAACATACAAAAATTTCCAGAAGATCTCTATGTACATTTAGATTTTCAATGCTTAATTTTCAAAATAAAAAATTTATTATAGTAAGCAATAATCTGACATCACGATCAAGGACGTTTTCACCGGACCTCTTTGGAAACTTGAAAGGACTGGAGCTAAGGTGCAGCCTACATTATTATTACTTGTATTGGGAGAAGCGACAAGACTTTTCATAAGCGTAATGTAATATAATATTCTAAGGTGTGTCTCCTTTTTCGCATAACTGCCTTATTTCATTTAGTTCTCTTTATTGTTTTACCCGAAAAATTCATCTGATTCAGTGTTCGGTAAGGTCTAGTGTCAAATTAATTCCAAAATGGACAATTTAGTGTTGGCATTAAAACGATCCCACAAGAATTGTGGGAACATCTCTTGAGAGATCAAATATTATTGCAAATTATAATGTATTCTCCCGAATATGTAGATATTTTATCCACGAAGTCCGATTCCTTTGAAAAATACTTCTGATGAAGATAACGATGACCTTCATATTATATGTTTGCCATGAGTTCTGTTAAGCACTTTGTTTTTTCAACTTTTTATTTTTTATTGACTGTTAGTCCATCTATGCGATTTTATTCGCGACGACAATACTGACAAAAGCAAAGAGCGCTCAAGCACTCCAAAACGCTAGTGTGAAACTTTAAATGAGTTTTTCTCAAAACTATGTTTTTTGAACTGGTGACAACTGTAACTCGAAATAGATTTTAATGAAATTTATACAGCTTTTAGAATACATAATAATCCTGGGCCTTATCGAAGCTTTTTTGTTTTCCAAAAATTTCGTTTTTTTAAGACCAATTAACTGTTTTTTCCCGAAAATCATGAAAAAAATTTCCTGAGGGTGCCATTTCGTCAAATTTTTGAAAAACAAAAAGTTTCGATCAGGCCCAGGATTATCATTTATAAACCTAATTTTCTTAACCGATTGATTTTAGATGAATCTTCAAAGACTAGTGATTGTCAACGCAAGGACCCATTTTTGGAACTTCAACACAAAGAGCTACAACTTTGGAAATAAACATTTTTTTTTGGTGTCTCAGACTTAAGGTGAATAAGAGCTGAAAGCTGAAATTTTGAAACTAATGATATGGATTATGTTAACGGAGTGGAAAATACTGGACAGAATAAAATCTATGGGAAAGCAACGATAAATGTCAAAATTTCGACCTTGACCCGTAGACAAAAATAATACAAACTCGCTGTTAATAAAATTATAAAGAATTAACTTATAAAGTCCAAGTCACCAAAATTGGGCTCATAGAAACTGAAATTAAAATGCCAAATCATTATGAACATATGCCCCTATGTATGTTTGTAGGCATATACGAGTATGTAAATTCTCGCAAGCATCTGAACATTTGTCGCTGCTATTCCACTTTTAATTAAATCTTCTAATTTGGTGCAAACATCCGGTGATGGAAGAACAACAAGAAAAGCATGGCATTAAGTGCACATGCCAATAAAGCGACACACATACACATAACTAAATAACCAAATATGTACATACAAGCACAAATATACATACATGCTAATGTGATGTTAGCCTCAATGGGACGCGCATCAACAACAACAACCACAGCACACAGATATGCAGCAAATGGTAGCAAACAACATCCGCGCGCACTCAGCTAAGCACCCGAAATGGCTAAACACATTGCACATTAATCTAATCAACCGCCAAAACGCCAACCGGTGAATGTTAAACTGTCGGCTAAACCGCCAAATGCCAAACGCCACCGCGGCGATGTGATATCGCCTGGCGTGTCGCCGTTGCATGGCGCTTTTCCATGCCACATGATGGCTGTGACAAATGCGGTTGGCGGATGCCTGCTTGGCTAACAAATGTGCAACACACACACACACACATATGGATATATACATGTGTACATAGCTGTAAGTATATATAGACTAATGAGCGAAATGTAGTCATTTGTGCGGGTGTATTTGTCAAACCAAAAGCATGGCAAAAGCGCGCGCGTCACATGCTTGGCCATGTCCATGGAACTCGTGTTCGCAGCGCTGCGGGGTAAGGACATGGAGGATGGTGGAACATTTGAGGCATCCGCGGCGGCGGATCGTTTGAACGAATATGAACTCATCAAATATGCCAACAAGCTAAAGTGAGCAGCCAAATGTGAAGTTTCAAAAGCGCTAAATAAACACATACAAACACATGTATGCACATATATGTATATCTTCATAGTGGTATATACATAGGTATGTACGACTGTATAGTATTGCCGTTTTGGCGCGTGGTATGTGGCAGCAGGCAATTTGCATGCATTTCCGGCAAATGCTTTGACATATGTGGATCACTTTCGGCGACCATAAACATTTGGACGCACAAATTATGTTTGCATGTGGGTATGTGTGTACGTATGGTTGTAATACACTCTGTACAGCCGTTGATCAGCCAACAAAAATTCAAAATTTACCCAATTGCAAACAAAAGTCGGAAATAACTTGCAGCTGATTGCAACCCACTTATGCGTAAGTCAATTTTGGTATTCGAATGCAGTCAAAAAAAGGGGTAAACGGGTGCGTGATTGTCATTCCAACAACATATAAACAGGAATGTAATGAAAATTTTGGTTTTTTGACGGGATTAAACAATTTACCGCAAAATTTAGTTTAACGGTAATTTCTAATGCAAATTGACGCCGTCAAATTTAACTATCATCTCTTACTAGGTCAATTATGTTACATTATCTATCGTTTTTGAAAAGCACTGAAAATGCTTGAAAAGCTTTGAACATGTTTGAAAAACGTTGAAAAAGCTTAAAAAGCTTAAAGAATTTTTAAAGCTTTGCAGAAATTCGAAGTTGTTTGGAGATCCGACTATCGTGAGAGAGGAAGAGAGATAAGCAGAAGTAAGATCTTATAATTATTTTGGTATTACTGACAATGATAGAACCGGTTCTGGATTTGAACACAATTAAATACTGCTTCTAATATCAGTTATTCCTACACGGACACTGGAACCCTAAGGCGTGTCCTATGTAATCATCAATCATTCGGAGGTGGCTTAAGAAACGCTCTTCTATCGTTTTTGAAAAGCAATGGAAATGCTTGAAAAGCTTTAAAAAACTGTTAAAGCTTTGGAAAACTTTGAAAAGCTTTGCAAAACATCGAAACCATCGAAGTTGTTTGGAGAACCGATTATCGAGAGAGATAAAGAGATAGTAATATCTTATAATTATATTGGTATTATTGGCAATGATAGAACCGTTTCTGGATTTGGACAGTGAAACAGTTATTCCTACACGGACACTGAAACCCTAAGGGGTGTTAAACTGCTACGATAAAGCTACTCCTAAAAACTGTTAAAACTTTGGACAACTTTGAAAAGCTTTGCAAAACCTCTCTACCTTCGAAAACCCATGAAATGCTTTAAAAGCCTTGAAAGCTTTAAAACCCAAATAAAAAGCTTCGAAAAGCTATTTTTCCAGCGAAAACAGAGATTTTGTGTAATATATCAGTTTTCTTTCATTATAGAGAAGCTTTTTAAATACTATACGTGCCTTGCAACATCACAATCTGCCATGGTTAATTAAAGCCGTAACAAATCTCTAATAACTATAGAGCTCTTAAAAAGCTTTGAAATATTTTGATTTAACCATTTCTAAATTGTCGAAATCATTCGGTCACTATACGTCTGTTCGTACAAAAATTTCATGAATGACAGATTACAATTATTTTTAGATAATCTTTTATCTGAAGAAAGGCAAATATCAAGATGCATATTAAATAGAAATAAAATCAGGAAGCGCTTACTTGAAGCACTCATAAATCTTTAAAAATGTGAATTATTTAAATCATTTATTCACCAATTAAATAAACGAACTTTTATTAGGCCTACATCGTGGCCATCGACTCCCTTCACCCTACCCACCATAAGCAATGCATTTTAACCACAAAACCCACTAGTCCACAAGCAACGACCGACGCATGTGGATGCAACATTCAATTTCTGTTGCCGCCACATTTCGTATTATTTCGATTTTAGTTTTCATTTTATGCTTTTGTGGCTTTTGCGCTCGAACAGCCGTTGCACGCTCATTCAACATTTTTTTTACAGCCGCCTCTAACTAATGGCCCATAAAAATTAAGTGGTTGCAGCATGTGCGGGTGGGGTGGATGTACTATGGGCTCGACTGACTATTCCGTGCCAGTGGCGGTCACCTGGTGTTCCTCATCATTGCTGCCTGACATTTGACATGCCGCTTCATTGGCGTTGATGTATTTAATGCAATTTTTAATTGAAATCTTATTTGTAGGCAATAAATTATGGTGGAATGGTGTAGTGTATTTTTGGAAAAAAAAAGTTGAAAATCATTTTCTGAGATATTTTAAGTGGTCATTAGTTTTACATTAAGAAAACGTGGAAAATGCATGCGAGTATTTAAGTTCAATATTCGAAAGGTGAGTGTATTTAGTAAACACTTATTATGAGTTTATATTTTTAATTAAAGTAGAGAGTTGGGAACAATATTTTCTGAAAAAATAAATAGATTTCAAGTTGATTTAAAAATTGTTTTTAGGTTTGAAATATTTGATTAGATCTCAAGGTAGAACTGAAGCCAGATAAAGATAATCGAATGATCTTATAGAAGTTAATTTAATATACAAATACATGTAATCATCGTGAGAGAGAAAGAGAACGAGATAGAGAGGGAGAGAAGAAACAAGATCGTTAGAGATTCAAATGTTCCCACAATTAGTTTGGTAATTTTGGTATGGCTAGACTTAAGCAATGCCGATTCTTCGTACTCAGAACCACATAATTTTGACATCTAAAGCTGTTCTCCCTTCCGCCTTTTTGTCTTTTGAATTTCGCGGCTATGTATAAAGGGCTACAGAACTCGCAGCTATAGACGTCAGAGCTGATGAAAACGACACCATGGATAAGCCTGCGGGCAGAAGGCCTATGACGGATGATGAGTTAGACCGGCATGTGGCATCTCGTGACATCACCCAGGAGATGGGAGTTAGTCACCAAACCATTTTAACCCATCTGCAGAAGCCTGGATACAAAAAAAGTTTGATGTGTGTGTGCCGCATGACGCAAAAAACCTTCTGGATCGAATCAACACATGCGATATGAAACGGAACGAACTTGACCCATTTTTGAAGCGACAAAAAATGGATCACATATGACAATATCAAGCGAACACGGTCGTGGTCGAAGGCCGGTGAATTGTCCCAAACAGTGGCCATGTCGGATAATTCAGGCCAGACGCTTAATTCTACCATCTATTGCGAAAAACTGGACCGCTTGAAGCAGGCGATCGAACAGAAGCGTCCAGAATTGGCCAACAGGAAGGGTGTAGTGTTCCACCAGAGGGCTACGCCAGACCACACTCTTCATTGATGACTCGTCAGAAGCTACGGTAGCACGGCTGGGAGGTTTTATCGAATCCACCATATAGCCCGGACATAGCGCCAAGTGATTACCACCTGTTCCTGTCCATGGCGAACGCCCTTGGTGGTATAAAGTTGAACTCAAAAGAGGCTTGTGAAAAGTGGCGAGTTCTTCGTAAATAAGGAGAGGGGCTTATATGAGGGGGTATTACGAAGTTAACGTCTAGATGCAAACATATTATTGAACGACACGGCGCATATTTGAACTAAATCCGATCACTATAACGCTTTTTATAAAGCATTGAATAAAGAGCAAAAAAGCGACAACCTAATATAATATAGACGAAGAAGGAACACACCTCGAAAGGATATCTAAAAACAATTATCTTGAATATTTGAAAGTAGCATAATTTGTATCTAATATTTTCAGAAAATATAAACCCGCTAGTAGCCACTAGAGTCGTATGCCTTTGGTTGGACTCAAGTCTACTAAGAAAGTTCATCATCATCAATCAAGAAATGCACTACACTCTTCCAAAATTGAGTAATTTCTAGTTACTCAGTTGAGTTGTGTTACTTTTTAATTTCCCGCTAATCGATTGGCCTTGACATGCGTCTCCATCCAGCTGCGGATTAAGAGTAAAACTGTTTTGTGAATGAGCATATGCTAACGGAAAACTTATCATGCAAACATTATCGCAAATGTCATAAAAAATTAACAACATACCAAGGTGTCAAGTTGTTATTGTTTTTGTGTTACTAGAGCGCACTTGCACAGGTGGAGTTTGCAAATTAGTTGCAATGCAAAGTGGTGCACGAGCGAGGCACGAGCTGTCGCATGCATGAAAAATACAACAACTACATATGCACATATTTTGCATGCTTGAATACGCACACACACACATGAACATATTATTATTATTTTGCAGTTAAACATAAATATATATGAAAGCCTGTATGCTCACAACTAAAACGCAGCTTACAACAATTTGCGGTTCAAGAGATATGGGTTACATGAAAATTGGCGCCTTCGCACACGAACAAATGACGAGACACAGGTGCATGGCATTTAACTAAAGCAACAACTCCGCCTATTCATTAAAATTACACGCTGCAACATGCTGCTGAGTCGTCGCAAACAACTGCCAACATGTTGTTGTTTGTATATTTAATATGTGTGTGCTTTGTTGTTGTTGCTGTTGTCACGCTCGTTGCACACCACCACCACCACCACCACAACTTTTCGCTTTGAGTCGCAACCGCCAAACAAAGTGCTGGGGCTGTCTGTCTGTCCATTAGAGCGCTTGTGCGTGCTCAACACACTTTAGCAAATGCTTATTAAGCGCTAATGTTTAATTAATAATATTAACATACATACATTTCTTTCGCTGAACATAATAATTAAACAAAGTGTGTCTATTTAGCACTAGAGTAGTTGGCAATAAACTAGATTCTATTGGGGTTTGCTGGTTTGTGTGTGTGTGTGGAAGGTGATGTTCTGCAACAAAGTTGAAGGAATTAAGATAAAGCACTATTTTTAGACGAAACTTGAGCCCCTTTTCTGGAAACTACATAGTATTATCGTTATCTTTACAAAGTGTTTCGCGGTTGTTTAGCACTTTGATCTTTCATATCGCTTGGGAACATGCAAGCTTCGTTTGTTTACTCTCAACGATGAAAGTTAAATTTTTTCATATTTGTAATTGTTTTTGTGATAGAATCGGATATATTGAACCACTTGCTCTAGTATGTGGCATTCATTAATATAAGGCATAATAATATTAGATTTCGAGAAAATTAGATAACTTGAGTAGTCGCGGTAACGATTTATTGAGACGGGTAACAGCGAGTGTTTTTTTTTTATTAAAACACCCAACGAATTAAGATCTGAAGCAAAATGTCTTCTACATTTGTCAGAACATCTTTCATAATCTGAGATAAGGTTACGTTAGGTTATATGGTTCCTCCCAATAGGCGCACATACTTTGACTATAAACTACAGTCCTTTGATACGCAAAAAGTGGGACGCACTTAATTGGATTTTAAGGCTCGACAAAGCACCTGGAACCTACTACAAATCTGCATAATTCACTTCTATATCCTATAGGTCGCGGATCATTCCAGAACGAAGTGATCTTGCATTATCGAACAGAAGTTTTCGGTTCTGAGATTAACTGTTAACTGACCACGTTTAATACATTGTTCTAATTATAGAACTTAGCCTGTTTTAGAATTCCAATCAAAGTCGGTACTCGATCCAACTTGAGCTGAGAAGGAAATTTGTGGTTAAACTCGTTTTCAGACTTCGATCATTATTTATTGTTGATTTAACTAATGGACAAGAGCTGAATTAATGTGAGTAGAGACAAGTGGTATCAAATTCAATGAGTCGTTGTATTTGTAAGACGTACTCTAACAACATCATGACTCTTTTCAAGATTTGTTGAACATGAATATGATTATTTGTTAGATCAGATACGAATATTTCAAATACAGTTGAACTTCCCTGACTCGAATCACCATAATCGACAAAAAAAAAACATCGAGTTAGAGAGATTTCCGAGTTATGGAAAGTAATTTTTATGAAATTTGACTTCTTATTGCCAATTAAAGATTTCGAGCTATGGAGAACTTCGAGTTATGGAAGTTCAACTATATTAAATTTTATTTCGAATATTCTTATATGATAAAGAAAATTATTCATATTCATACTCATACTCATAGTCATATTCATACTCATAATCATATTCATACTCATATTAGTATCCATATTCCAACTCATGCTCGTCTTCCTATTCACATTCTTATTCATACTAATATTCATTACCCATATCTCATATCTATACTTAAAACCACATGATGATTCCTACTTGTTGCAAAAGCTTACTATTTGTTGCTTTTGTTTTTGGTTTTTTTGTAAATCCACGGGTTAAATTTAATTAATCCACACATCATTCGCAAGATTACGCATTGCCTTATAATGGATTGTCACCATAAAATCGGCGACTAAATTTGATTTGACAACAGCAGGCAGTCTAAAGGTCTCTCAGGGGCTAAAACAGGGATCTAAGTGTACAAATTCAGTGGCTCATATGCTTTGGAAGCTGCAGAAATGCTAATATATACATTGGTATACAATTTTTAATAAATACATGGTGCGACTATTGATGAGGAAATCAATATTTGAGACCATTATTCCGTAAAGCTTCATCAAAAATAGTAAAAATTTATATATTAAGCTGAAGAATTCGTATTTTTTTTAATGTGTAATCGAAAGAATTTAGATTATGCTTGAAATGGATTGAACTTCAAAGCATAAGGAATTAATGGAGGCTAAGGCGTATTAAGGGTGCTAAGCTAACATATGAGACTATAACTCAGCCTTGAGCCTTTTCAAAGGGAATCAGAAGTTTCTACATGACATTCAAAAACCGACTCCTATTTAAACACCCTGTATATCCATAGATGAAAGAATATGCCACTGCAGTTAGCCTAGCAACAACTAAATCCACTTCCATCGCACATTATCAGTTATATTTCTGCATCCTTTTAATTGGTTGCAGCATTGCTATGGGCCCATACAAGTGCACACAAATGGACACGGGAATGCGCAATTTGGATGCACCGCCTGCTGATCGAATTGCTTGCCGCCAGCAGCAACCTGCCATGCAAACAGCACAGCCACTTTGCTCACTGAAATTTATGCTTTTGGCCATAAACTTAATGCTGTTAAGGTGGATATTCTTTGCTTTTATTTTGTGCTTTTTTGTGGTTATTTTTTGTTTTTATTTTTGTACGGCATAGTTTTTGTGAACGTTATAAATGCCGTTGCGACTCCAGCGTGTCGGTGACAATAAAGTTGATTGCGCCGATAAGCTTTATGAATATCGCAGGTATATTTTTCGCGCATGCAAAATTGGGTCAGCAACAACAACAACAGCACAGTGATGTACATAATTTTGCCGTTTTTAATGAAGTTGTTGAGCACATGTAGCTATGAACATCAAATTGAGATGCAGTTCTAGAACGAAGTCACAACAAAAACAACAAGCGTTCTATATAGTTGATGACCGAAAAGGTGCGCGTCAACACTTAAATAGCCAGTCGCCGCCTTGACGCCGCGCCGCCACTAATTTATTCATAGTTACTCGGTGCGTGCAATTATTATGAATATTGCAAGCATACTTAATTTTTAGTTAATTTTGCGTATTTTTATAGCAATGGAATTAATAAAATAAAAATATTGACATGCCGCAGCTTGCATGCGTCGTGGACTATCTTAAATATATTCTACATAATTTTCATATTAAATGTTACTTTAATTGGCATGACATTTTCATTTGCGTTTCGCATCTGTAGTCCACTAGTTGAGTTTTAAAAGCCTATTAAAGCGCATAGTTTAGTATGCGAAAAATTGTAATTAAGTAAGTTAATTAATTTAAGTTTGCCATACAAAGTGCTTACATTTAATGCGTAATTTTATGCTGCTGTGAAACATCACACTAACCGCGAAATGAACCGGTTTGTAACCAGTAGTTCTTGTATAAAATTGACTTGTCAGATGAACAGCAGAGTTATGCAAATTTTTTGGAAAGTTCTTTTAGAACGAGTAATGAATTACATCGGTGAATATACTTTTCATTAAAAACATGTCGAATCTGATAATAAAAATTGAACAAGACAGATGTGTAGCTATTTTAAACTTCATACTAGACTAATTATGTCTACTTTCATAAGTGATACATCTCCACTTGCTCGAGTTATTTTGAGTTGTCAAATAAAACTAAAAAATTGAAACTATCGACACCGATCCATGACATTTTTCGGTCGTACGTATTTTTTTGTTATGCAGTGTAAATACACTTAATCTATGAACTATAAATAAAATACCGAGTGTAGCGCCATTTAGCGGAATTTACTTTTTTAAAATCCTCGACCAATTTAGATGTCGACATGCTGTCACTTTCATTTAAAAAATAAGATAGTCTCCCCTATTGCGAATGCCGACTGGCAGTAGTATATACTGCGGTATATTGGGTGCATTACATTTTATTTTGCTATTATGTAGCTTGAGCGACAAAATTCAAAAAGAAAAAAAGATTGACAAATTTTTGTCGACAAATGATTGAATAGCATTCACAGTCGATGGTTGATCGACATTTACAATAGCACCTGTAATCGACAATCACTCAGTAGTCGATTATCTACTGCCAGTTGACACTCGCAATAGGGGTGAGTACTTTATAACAAATAAATTAATATATAAGCTTCGAGGGGTGGCTGAACTTATATACATATGATTTGAGAGATTTTAATTCGAATTATAATGACGATTGGGTAATCGAAAGAATGATGAAATTGTCACTTCTTAGTCAAACTAAAAACTGAATACACTTCCACCTACATTTCCATCTGTGTTATTTTTTTGTAACTATGGAAATTATAAGATATTTTGGTTCGAGCTTTATAACATATTTTGGGAGTCCTCGGAAACTAACGTCAGAAAATATGTTCGAATAATATTTTTATCTCTTTTATTTGACATTAAGGGGTTATATACAGTCAGAATTTTCAAAAAATCGATTTTTTTTATTTCATTTTCTTAATGTACATATATTTAAGAATACACACAGAAAATTTCATATCATTCCGGTGAATATTTTCAAAGTTACAAGCAAATGAAAAATTTGAAAAGGCGTTTCAGAGTGCTTGGAAGTACAAGGTCCAAACTTTAAACGCGTTTTTCTCAAAATGGTGTTTTCAAAGTCGGTGACCAACATTACTCGAAAACGGCTAGACCGATTAGTTTCAAATTTTAACACGACCTTTTTAAATATATTTTTTAGTAATTAATCGAAGATTTTTTCTCTCCGATAAATATTTTTTTTTTTATAAACAATTTAAGGCCGAAATTTCGGTGAAGAATCGATTTTTTTTTTTGAGAAACCGCCATTTTGTCAAAAAATTTTATTTTGCTTATTGCTTCGATTAATTACTAGATTTAACATTATTTTAACGAAATCTGTTTGGTTTTTTAATTTCGGATGATCCAGTTCCGAGATATAGTGGTCACCGCAAAACGTCTTTTTTGAGAGGAGCTCCTGGAGATCAGCTGTAGCTCTTTTTCAAATAAATATTTTTACTAGTACTAAGTCTTAAAATACAGTTAAAAGATACCATAATATGTGTATACATTTTTGGATCAATAAATTAAAAAGTTTTCTCAGAAAAAATTCTGGAAAATTCACTTTTTTTCGGCCGTCTAACTGTATATAACCCCAAATCTGAAGGTACAAGATAAACGAGCTGGATTAATAATGGTTTCATCAAAAGTAAAATAAAAATCGATAAAATTCGATGGAGGGATCTGGAAATGGAGGAACACCTAGGTCTAAAAGTTGTGTACTATCTATGAATAAAATACTAGAAGAGAACCTATTAAGCTCGGTTGTGGGATGCTCTATATGTATAAGATGGTATTCTAGATCAAAGCCCCATCCCGACTCTGAGCAATTTTAATATAGTACCGATGCGCCAGAAGAAACTTTAGTATAATAGATTTTTCAAGATATGGAAATCGAACAATCGTTTGTGTTACATTTGACCTCTTGACCTTATAGTGGACTAAGTCGAATTAGTAGAACCTTTGCATTGAATTGGAAAATTATACATATGATTTCAATATTTAGCAAATAGTGCTAAATAAATACAACTACTAATAAAAAAAAACAACAACAAAGTATAAAGTAAAGACATTTGTCACTTCAATCTGCCTTGCCATAGTGCAATATTAATAACAATGTGCGCTGTTTAAGCGAAAACATATGGCGAGAAGTATGCGGGAATAATAAAGAAAAAGAGAAAAAAAAGAAGAAAATCAAAAATTATGAAGAAACCAAAGCATTTCATTGCAATGCAATTAATTTCAAGCACAAACACTTACAAGCTGCCACCCAACAGTCAACAGAGCAAACCATTGAAATGGCAGCGTTGCCACTGCACATACACATCGCAAATCACAGATGGAGGCGAAGCCGCTGCTGCTTCTTCTTCTTCTCCAAACGGCTGCTGCGGCTGTTAAGCGACCAAATGTTGGCACTTTATGAGCGCGCCGCTTCCTTCCTTATGTTTTGCGAATGACTATGGCAGCTCCAAGTGCTAACCAACTCATACACCACCCGGACCCCCGAAGAACCCGCCGAGTTGCACGTTTGCCTCCTCACATCCAGCCGCTATGAAGAGTGTTCCGACAAACCGGCTACCGCCACAACCGCGTATTTGGGTAAATCACAACGCTGGTTGTTGTTGTTGTATATCTCTGCTTTATTGCTTTTGTTATATTTTATTTTGTTTAGCAGCCATCAATGGCTCGCTGTGGGCCCCCAAGTGTGTTTACGAGCGCATTTTATGCCACTTGTGGTATTTAAGATTTCTTGCGGCCACTTCGGCGGCAGCGGCGGCGTGCAAACACCGCGCCACGCCACTCCCCTTTTGCAATTGCTCATATTTGATTGCGCTTTTGTTGTTGTTGTTGGTTGTTTGCTTTGGCGCGCTTGATCATCAACAGATGTTTCAATATGCAACAGCAACAGCACAACAGCAACACACAGTCGTCACGCAGCTAATATAAACAATAACAACAAAAGCTGTTGCCTCCCAGCTAGTCCAAGCAACCAGTTGGTGCGTCGCAATCGAAACATGTGGCTACTTACTTTGCAGCTTTGCGCCGCGCCGCATTGCTGTGGAATTTGCCACATTTGTGGTTTTCGCTTTGGATTTGTCGGCGGCTTTTTACGATGCATGTTGCATGCAACAACAACAACAACAACAACAACAACAACAACAACAACATCAACAACACAAACAACATGCATAACATGAGTGCCGTTGAGTGCAGTATGGCAAAATATTGTTGGTGGAAAAAAAGCGGAAAATACTTTTGCTCTTGTTGTTGTAGTTGTTGCTGCTGAAGATGGCACTCAAGTTGCCGGCGGCCGCTTGCGGTGACGACTGCTAATCGTCATTGAGCGCTTATGGCTCATTGCACCCTCCATCAGCACCAGCTGTGGTGCATTTGTTATTGTTGTTGCTTGTATTTTTGTTGTTCTTTTTTTTCTGTTTTATCCGAGAATTTGTTATTGCGCACTGGCTGGGTGTTGTACTTATTGTTGTTGGCATCGGCATTGCTTCCTCAATTAAAAAAAAGCGCATTTCCAGCTGATTGAAATGTGTTTCTCGACGATACTTTTCAATATTCATATGCTTTTATGAGCGCGCGCACGCACACACACACTTACTTGTGGAAGAAAAATGTGGAAATGTGCAAGCAAATCTCTACGAAATTGTGTAATTTCATTTGTTGGTGTTGTTGTTGTTGTTGTTGTCACTTTACTTAATTAACATGTGTTTTGTGTTGCGCTTAATTGCATGAAAGTTTTGTGGAAGAAACCAATTAAGCGCGGAATACGTAATGTTATGACCTTTTGTATCCAGTTTCATTAGCAAATCTCAAGGTTTCAAGGCGTGGAAATTGTAAGAAATACCAAATTTTTTTATTTTGACCTTATTTTGAGTACTTAGAAGTACTTTAACAATATGTATCTGGCTTTATATATGTATCAAGGCTTGCTAAATCTATTTCTTTTCTAGATCTGTAGGATCCTGAAGTTTTTTATTCAAAACAAGGGAGGGAGAAGTTTGTAAAACACCGCATATGAGAGTTTGATTACGCGATCTATTGAGATTGCAACCCTGGAAACATGATCTCACACTTTGGTTATTATAATTTATTAGAAGACGAAGATAAGAACAGGTACGATACCTTGACTGTACTAGACTAATACGAATCTATGATTTTTCATGAAAATCTATATCTTTTCTAGGTCTATAAATATAAATTACTTGCCTGTCAACTCTCACCAAATTTAGATATATCTCTTATAATAAAACTAAAAGCAGGAATCCAACTGAGTGACCTTTTGAAGTTTACTCTTGGGAGCTCCGCATCAACCTTAGTTTCGGGCTTCCCGATTATTGCAGCGTTTTTCAAGTGGAAGTGGCTGCTATTGAGGCACCGACGGATATATTGCTTTGAAGCACACCAACATTTAGGGAGGTGACGATTCACTCGGATAGTAGAGCGACAATACTAGCCCTGAGTTCACTGACTATGCGCTCAAGGTTGGTTAAGGAATGCATATCCTCACTGTCGGTGGCATCGTTATACTTTTCAATTAGATTAGTCTGGGTTCCTGGCCACTGCGGAATCGTGGGGAATTGTAAGGCTGATGAGGTTGCAAGGTCAGGAACGACGGACTCACTATTAGAAGCATGGAAGCATGTAGGAGCACCGTTGTCCTATTGCGGTCTGCTATTGGACAGATGGGCTTCGGCTGAGCTGGGTAGGCGCTGGTCAGTTAAAAACACATGCTTAGTCGCAAGATCCTTCTGGCCTAAGGTAGGTAAACCGCGGTAGGTCTACCGAACTAAACATTACATCTCCTTAGTCGTAGGGGTTTCTTACTGCCCATTGCCCCATTGGGATCCACCAGCTGTAGAAGCTGCATGGAGGAGGATGAGGTGGTGCCACCGACGGATTGCCTCGAAGCACCATTTTGTTCCTCGCGAAATTATATTTTACATTTTGTAATAGGTTCAACTCCTACTTATCCAGACTTTACCCTGATGACCAATATTTTCAACATCTATCATGGAAAATGTCCCTGCATATTATTAACCTGCCCACATGGGCATGACTAAAGACTAATTTCCTGGGTCTTGCTAAATAACTTCGAGAATAAATTCTATAACCAACCAGGCTTTCGACAATCGTTACAACAACAACATAAAATAATCTGTATTACAAAGCTAATGTAAGAAAACATATGTATATTAAACCCCAGGCAGACAGGCTAAACACTAGAACTAGAAGGGTAATCTGAAATTTTTAATTTAAGCTTTTCTCTTATACATATAAAGTGTTTAGTTCGTCTATAGACCATGGATAAAATCGAATGGACATGAAAATACAATAAAAATGGGTTAACAGTCAAGAACCATTGATCCGTCTATATGACGCAAAATGATCAAAACTTATCTCAATAGCTTCGACTGGGCTCTTACAACATCAGGCTATCGTCTGTTGATGCATAACTAGGTTTACTTCGGTGGACAGTTGTGAAAATAAACTATCTGACCTCAGAACGTGTGCGGTCATGGAACAGTTACTGGTTTTATATTATCTGGTTATAGTCAGAGAAAGATAATATTTCCAATAAATTGTGTTGAAACAATGGTTGTTCAAATATTGGTGTATAAATGTTAAACCTTTTGGATATAACGGTTTACACTTCGTCTTATCTACTTTTTTTTATTATTTTACGTATTTTTTTACTTCAGTCTTTATGGCTTCCTTGTTTGTTTATATTTTCAGAATACCAAAGGAGTATCGCTTTAACACTTACATGCTTGCAACAACTACCGTTAAGTGCATATTTTAGTGTTGTAATTCGATCGTTTACTTTGACTTGTGTCAAAATTATTGGCGCCAAAAAATCACACTGACAATGCAAATATTTAGGGGAATTGTATTACAGTAGAGTGTAAGATTGGGGGAAGGGTTGCTGGCGCCATTGGTGGTCTAATGCAGTTTTAAAGCGAAAGAAGAGAATATGCAACAAAAACTAATTAAAAATGTAGTAAAGCATTCAATGACAAATAAAGCCAAGAATTTACGCCAAGAAGCCACTAAGTTGCAGCTTCAGCTAGAGTTACAATTATTGTCAAAATTTATGTGTATTAAAAAGAAGTTATTATAGATGGAAAAACTTGCAAGAAATATGAAACGAAATTTAGTGCAAAATAATATTCAACATTAAAAATCGAACCATTTTTTGTGGCAGCCATGAATTTTTTAATGCTACACGAACGGAGTGTAGAGTTTTGCACGCGTGTTGCATGCCACAAGAAGATATGCCGCATGCCACATACATACATACATACATCTATGAAGCCAAGTGGCAATCAGTGAGCTCATAAAAACTCTCTCTGCATTTGTATCCATTACACGGCGGTGAGTTGTTGCTGTGACACTCAGTACTACTGTATGTTGCTGTTGTTGCCACTGCCGCTGGCGTTGATGTTGATGGCGTTGTGTCATTTAACGTCATGAATTATGGCGCGGATTTGCGCCTACGCGTAAAAATTCCACAACTCAACGGTGCGTTGACGATGTTGCCACAACGGCGTTGCAAGTGATGAGGATGCAGTAGTCGTAGTCGTGGTGGGCACACGACGGAGGCACGTGCTTGATGCATAGCAGCAGCAAATGAAATAGACAAGGATTATTTATATATTTTTTTCTTTTGTGGCAACAGGAAATGATGTGCTGTTGCATGCAACATTGCTGAAAATATATGTATATGTATGTGCAACGCGAAAATCATCAGCAACAAGCATTAGCAGGCGACAAGCGGATCGCGGCATTGGCGGCGGTATTCCATGGGTGCAAAGTTCAGTCAGAGAACGCAAAAGAAGTTCTTCACTATACTACAGGTTCAGCGCTGTGTGGCAAAAACAAGTAGTAGAAACCGGCAAGAATTGTTGCTGTTGCTGCATGAATGAGTGTCTATTTTTGCTGTCATATTCCAGCGGCGACAGTGGCGGAGACAAAATATGAAAAAAAATTGCAAGCAAAAAAAAATTGTGTGTGACAAGTTTGGCGCCGTTGCGACACTCGTGCGCATTCCTTGTTGTTGTTGTTGTTGCTGCTGTTTCTACTTGCATGTCTTGCACTAATCCCATGTACATGCAACAAGCAGCATTGCTATTAAAACCGCAATAACTAGATAGATACACGTATAGAAATATATGTATGTATGGGTGAGTAGGCGCTAATTCATAAAAATTTCTCGCATGCGATTTTTTCATTCATAAATTGCCTGGCGCGTAAAGCGGTTCGCAGCGTTTCGTGTATTTGTTTTGCCAACTTGTTTTTCCTTTATTTTGTTAATTGCTGTTGTTTTTGTTACAACATTTGCTTTTTACATCATGTTCGCTGACGTTCGGGTTTGTTGCGAACCTGTTCTAGCCGATTGGCGTCGAGCGTGTTGGTTGCAACATGGAGGCGCATGTTTGATGCTCGAGATTATGTTTGAGAACGTGTTCTTGCATTATATTTAGTCGATACCAAAACAGAGAACTTACAACATAAGTTGTAAGTTCTCTGCCAAAATTGATAGACTGAGTCTTTATTTGAATGATGAGACAACAGGAAACGTCGAAATAATTATATAATTCATGAAATTATACAACTTTCTCCGAAGACTGTATATCCCACTTGGAGATTTTTTGAGAAATTCGTGATTTTCACGCATGAAAACTGAATATCACAATTTTGTGATTTTTTTTAGAAGCTGAGGACATACGAGAGATTATTACAAAGCATATGAAACTACTTCTATAGCTTCGAAAAAAAAACATCGGTATACACTGGAAATTCTATAAAACAAAAAATAATCAAAGTGAAAAAATTTTCAAAACCCTAAATTCATCCGATTTTTGATACTCTGGACCAAAACTTCAGATTTTTGTTCGCTATTTTGAAAAATTATTAATTTTGAAGCGTAGAACGGTGTAAAATCTCGGAACAGAAACTCTTTTGGGTCAGAAGAATATATGGAGGTTTTTAGTTGAGATGTAGCCTTTGTAAGAAACATGTTTCTTAATTTTGGAACTTGCCTGCGATAGGCTTGGCACGAAAGTTATATATAGTACAATATATTTATGGTTTTTCATGGCTCATTTGTTTGATAATGAATGCCCTGAACTCACCACCGATCCTCTCTCGTTGAGAAAATGTACAAAATTATTTTTCTCTTACAATTTTCTATACTTTCCGAAGACTAATGTTATGGTATTCCATTATCTATGTTTAGGTTATATGATATAAGGTTTCAACTAGATGTCCTTAAAAGCATGTTTCCTCTTCTGTGCGATGTCAGAGGGTAACTTTAGCATTAAAATTTTCCAATTTTGAAAATTTTTATGGAGTGGTAAGAGGGACCAATGACATATCTACTCTATAAACGATTAATGCGAATATCGGCCAATCATATTGAGATGAAGCCTTATAAATCAGCATGATTTTGGAAAACTGTTTCATCAGGAGGCATTGCTGTAAATACAGCTGAAAGAGCTGCGTCACTGAAAGAAATTGTGTTCCAAAAATATTGAGATTTTTTTTCGATGCGATAAATTACAGTATTTCGTTTTGTTACTCACATTTCAGCCAATATATACTAAGTCAAAGACTCCCTTTATGTTCTGTTATGTTACAAGTTATCGATTAGAAAAGTATCATTCAAATAGTTGCTTATTATTTGCGAAAGTTAAATAATAACTCAAATAGAGCACAGACAATGTCAAATTTGCGACCCAAAAATAGAAAAACACATAGAAACAATGAAGGCTCACTGAAATTAATTATTTTAAAACGCAATTTGGAAAGGGGATTTTTTTTTTAGAAATATATTATAATTTCCGTGACAAACATTTGCACAGTTTGTACAAATTCAAAATGGCTGCATAATCGTAATTACATAATAAACTAGCAAAAATATATGAGTTCCATAAGAAATATGGGATCATACTAGTTTTTTGCGGTTTCAAGCGTTGCGAGTGTCTTCAATGTCGCAAATATAAGCGGATCTTCACCTTTCATTTTTATTGGTTAATGAGGTTAATAGAAAGTTAAACATTGAACATGTGTCTTTGATATTTATGTTCAGTGTGGAGAAACTTTCTAGCCTATCGTGCTTTTAGAAATAGCTAATTTTTGATATGGTTTTCATGGCGACGGGAAAATGGGTTCATCGTTTTTTAAAGCTGAATGCGAACCTTAGGTTATCGTCAATTTTGCATGTTACAAGCAAATAATTCGCAATTTTTGGATCTCTAATTTAAAGTGGAAGTGACTCGAGTGCTAACTGATTCAGCAGCATGGTGTATCAAGTCAAAAACATTCACTGAATGAACTTTTGTTGACGGTAGAATATCAAGAATTCAAACCAGATAATGACCTCACATTGAGAAGAGGTGCCTTAATTAGTACTTCTCGAGCTTTTGGTTCACTGTCACATGATGTTCATCAAGCTAGCTCAAACTCTAAAGATATCTAATACCCACAATAAATATTGAGATTTCCGAAAACACTGTGAAAAGTGGTTGCTGAGCGAGTTCACAACCAAGATCAAACAATAAGGAATTGAGTATCAACGAGTAGTATTTGAAGTTCAACAGTGAGTGATTAAAAATGCTCATCTCTTACCAGTGCCCAATCGTCATTGGATAGACGTAAGACAATCTTCAACGACGATCAAAATCCAGCTACAGCGATTGTGATACATATAAGGTTCTTGGAACATTTGAAGAATGAAATCCTGGAAAAATGGACACATATGAAAAATAATGTTATGTGCTATCAAGACTAAACTTCGTCTAGTTTAAAGTTAAAAGTTTGAGTTTCGAATTGCTGCTGCATCTATCGTACGGTCCGGATATGGTTCCCAGCGACCGGTTCTCAGGCCTCAAAAGAATGCTTGGTAGAGATAATTTTAGTAACAATAAAGAGATAATTTCGGAGACTGCAGCCAATTTCGAAGTAAAAAATCAAATGTATGCGCCTTCGTTGAACTGAACTACAGATATGAACCAAAACACTTTCCGTTCCCTTGGGTGATTCTACTTTCTGTGATACTTGTTTAACTAGAAGTCACTGTAAGTCTATAATAAAAACAAATTTTAAAATGCATAGGTTCTAGTATTCTGCGCGCTCATTAACCTCACCGACAAGTCCAAAAACCTTCGCAACACTTAATAAACCATAAAAAAATCAGTGCAAGGTCTTTAACATAACCTTAGACGGACTTAAAAAGTAAACAAACCGACGCATTAGCAAAGCAATGAAGTGACGCGCTATACAGCGACTTTAATGGGCCTACAACAAAATTGAAAAAAAAATTAAAATAATTGAAAAAAAGCTAAAATACATAAAGAATGAACTAAGTGTAAAATATGCATGGAAATATCAATCGAACGCAGGAAACCAACACTTAGGCCGATTAAAAAAAAGCGCGCATTAATAATGAATTTGCAAGCGATTTTGTGTGTGAACAACGCACTTAGATACACACACAATACTTGCATAACTGTGAATATGACGCGCTAAAGGTGTGAAGCAAAAACGTAATGAAGTTTAATATACTTATTTGCAATAAAATCCACTTGAGCGCCGCGCGCCGTCAAGTAAATTAAATAATTCCAAGTAAAATATGTAGAGTAGCGAAACACAACCACACACACACACACTCATACAAAAAAATAAATAAATACATTCAAAGTTATGTAGATATGTGAGTGGCAATGCAAATTGTAAAAATACCGCAACAGCCGTTCGGTTGATTGCACTTTCAACAGATGTGGAGTGGTGTGGCAATTTATTGTAATTTTATAATGAAAATCTTTGTACTTTGCGCGAGCGCGCAGCTCGTGTAAGCACCAATAACCACAACAACAACAACAACAACACTATAAATTGTATAAAATACTATTATTGTTACGGCAATTAACAGCTGACAAAAAACAATAACAAATAATTTAATTCCTTATCAAGCAGCAGCAGCAGCTGGGAGGAAGGAATTAAATCAGCTGATGCAAGCGCGGCGGGAAATTTCGTAATTCATAGAGAAAAATGTGTTATATAAATAGCACAGCAAGAACTTACAGAGCCCAAACCTATAGCATACTTTACTTGATGAGGTCAGAAATATTATATTGACTCTGCTTCTTCTTCATTTTTGAGGTCCCTTGAAAATGAGATCTATAGATGTTCTTATGCTAGATGAACACTTTTTCGATAGTTAGTTAGTTTACAAAGTGTCTAAAGAATGTTGGTAGAACAAAAAAACCTCCGAAACCTAAGAGGTCTCTCCCTCAGCGCAAGTTCAATATTCTTGGCAGGAGGTGTAATAAACTACGGCATGTGGCCTGTAAATGGCTGAAACCCATTTTAATATTTTTCAAGTTTACAGACTCTCGCGCTCGATGAAAATATTACATAAATAGCACAGCAAGAACTTACAGAGCCCAACCCCATAGCATACTCTATTTGAGCAGTTCAAAAATGTCATATTGATTCTGCTTCTTTTTCATTTTTGAGATCTCTTGAACTTGAGATCTATAGATGTTCCCATGCTAGATGTACTCTTTTTCGATAGTTTACAAATAGTCTAAGGATAGTTGGTAGAACAAAAAAACCTCCGAAACCTAAGAGGTCTCTCCCTCAGCGCAAGTTCAATATTCTTGGCAGGAGGTGTAATAAACTACGGCATGTGGCCTGTAAATGGCTGAAACCCATTTTAATATTTTTCAAGTTTACAGACTCTCGCGCTCGATGAAAATATTACATAAATAGCACAGCAAGAACTTACAGAGCCCAACCCCATAGCATACTCTATTTGAGCAGTTCAAAAATGTCATATTGATTCTGCTTCTTTTTCATTTTTGAGATCTCTTGAACTTGACATCTATAGATGTTTCCATGCTAGATGAACTCTTTTTCGATAGTTTACAGAGAGTCTAAGAAAAGTTGGTAGAACAAAAAGACGTCCGAAACCAAAGAGGTCCCTCTCTCTGCACTAGATGTAATAAACTACGGCATGTGGCTGTAAATAGCTGAAACCCATTTTAATATTTTTCAGGTTTACAGACTCTCGAGCTTTTGATACAGTAGGGTTTAGAAGAAGTACTTTCACAAAACTCAATTCCATATAAAGCTGGAACACGATAATCGTACTACATCACGCAAAATGACTTCTTGGAACCTTTCACCTACCGACTGGAGTTTATTTGACTGACAGCAGTTTCCTACCATTTAAGCTTCATGGAAGATTTCGGACTTGGTTGCCGGTTATGTCAACGAATAAAGTACAAGAGGGTCTTGCGACATAAAAAGTCATACAAGCCTACTTGAATCCGGCCACTAGGTTGTCTTGTTGGTACAATAACTAAAATTAGAACCTTAGTCAGATGATAAGAATGGTACATTGATCGCAATTTGGTAAACGAAACAATTTCAATCAGCCCACTTCGAATTCAGTCTGTTTCTAAAGTCTGAAACAGATTTAAGATCATGAAGATTTGAATATTTTACTAAATTTTGTCTTGAACAGTTTGAATTTTGTCGGAACAGTTTATACCACAAGCTTGTTCATAATATAGGTTTCATGATAATTACTTCTATTCATCACTTGAGCTCTACGATATAAGAAAAGGGTTGATGAAGATGGAGGAAGCTCTACTATTTTGCCAGCTATTTTTATTGAAATGCTTTTAAGTTTGATAGCCGACTACAAAAGAAGATGGAGATCAATTGGTATGGACTAGCTTGAAATTAGGAATGGACTATTTAGTACCGATTTCACATGTGCCAATATTTATTTTTAATCCCTGTACTGTCTTAAAACTGAAAGGGGAAAGCTATTTTAGAAGAAGATCTCAAGGGATTTTTTCTTTCGAAAATTTTTAAAATTCTAAAATATTCGAATATTTCGTAAAATTTATCGAAAAAAAAAAATCAAAAGAGGAAATGGAATAAATATGGCAATATCATCAGAAATATTTAAGAAGTGTTTTTATGCCGTTCCGGTGTCAAATTTTTCAAGATCTTCTGGAAATTTACAGATTTGGGTGTCTCGCGACCTTTTTCAGTTCGTATTATCGATTAGGCTTCTTCATCGATTTTTTACATTATTTCTTTTTTTACATAAGATAATTGTAACCTGTATTCTATAACATGCCCTGAAGAACATATACATATTTTATAATGGAAGATAAAGCAGGAAACAAATGCGAATGAAATGAATATTAAATATTATAAAGAATATTATCTACAACTATAAATCCACAAATCACACAAATTCACTTCTCCCAATGGAATTTAAAACAACAGAATTTTTTGTTGGTCCATCAAAAGATTAAAACTAATTTAGCTATTAAATACGAATATTTATATAATGAAAATATAATTAGTGAGCAAAATACACAAAATCAAATAAAAATACAAAATCAAATACAAAATCAACCACTGAATCGAGTTACGAACTTCCCACACACACAGTGAAAATATTCATCATACGCCCTGACGCACGGATAACTTTTCACAAATTAAAATAATTTGCATTTTTCCCCCGCTACACTTTAGAACGAGTATATATTTAACGATGACTGCAGCGCTAAAAAATGGTTATATAATGCAGCAACACAGCAGGCATTCCAACGCTACAGTTATTTATGCCAAAAAAGCCAACTTGTGCGACAGGAAGACAAAGTCCACTACGAGCCGCGGTGCAGACAGCAGAGCGCTGTAAATTGATAGATCTGATAAATGAAAAGTTTTTGCAAATTCTAATCGACTTTCATCATCGCCGAAATTTTGCAATTACACATTGTGCTAAACGCTCAACTAGTCAGTCAAGTGGCACGCTGCGAATGGCAAGCGAGCTGCTGCAGCACACAGCAGCTAGTCACAGGCCATTCACCAAGCGCATGCATGCTGCTGCAACGAACGGCGCTTATGTTGCACTTAACTAAAGTACAAAGTTCAATTTAGTAAAACGCTGAAATTAGCAAATGGCGAGCGGAATGTTGCTGTCGCCAGTGCTGTGTGTTCCGCGCTAAGCAGCCAGCCAGCCAGCCATCTAGCTAGTTAAAGCAACTTGACTAAATCAACTAATTTCATTGAAAAAATGCGCGGAATCCGATTTGAGAATGCGCGCAGCTGTAGTTGGAATCACTTGCAAATCGCATGCACATCGCATTGATAAAAGGAAATTAGAGTGCAAAATCACAAAAAATAACAAATGAAAGAAATGAAAAAAAAGACAAAAAAATTAAATAAAAAATACAAAAAAGTAAAATAAAAAAATTTAATGAAAAAAAAATAAAAAAAACATGATTTCGTTAATGCAAAAATTCATTCATGCATTCTTTGATGGGGCACAAGCGAGAAGTGCTTAGAAAAATCATTGAAAATTGTTCAACAGTTTTTTTGCTATTGTTGTTAAAAAAACACTTACCTAACCTAGGCAAGATAGTCTATGTAGCAGTTCACTTCATTTCAATACAAAATAAGCTGCACCATTTAGATTTCACATAGCGAACACATACACACTAATACACATTCAAAGGGGGCTGTGTCCATTGGCTGCTGTGGCGCCTTTGCGAATGTAGAGCAATATACGAGTACATGCATATACACATGCCCTAAAGCGAACTCACATATACAAACCTATCGCACACACACGAGCTACTTATGCATGAATCCGCCGCAACGTGCCTGAAATTGGCTTACAGTGACCTTAGCCGATTTTTTAAATTTTATAACTGTTTAATTTGTGGGCATGAAAATGAGTTGTTTGAACTACACTAATGTAATTAATATTTTAGATAAGTTTAGGGTATATTTTTTGAGAAAATTTACGATGCTTGCTATAGTTCTTGAAGCAATAAACTCATAACAGAGCATAACTTTTATATATAAAAATACTTTTCTTCAAAATGTCTGAGAAACTTACCTATATTTTCGGGAAAAAAAAATTTACTCTGAGGTCCTCATGTTCGATATATGGGGCCTTGAATACTTATAGTTTTTAGAAGGGCGATGCCACACTATAAATGTAGTATTTGTGCAAAGTTCTGTTCCGATATCTTCACTAGTGCTTACTTTATATATTGTAAAGTAAACGATTCAGATCGTCTTCAAAGTTCTGGTATATAGGAAGTAGGCGTGATTGTGAAGCGATTTGGTCTATTTTCACAACATATCATTGGGATGTAAGGAAAATATTATGAACCGAATTTCATTGAAATTGGTCGAGTAGTTTCGGAGATATGGTTTTGACAAATAAGTGGGCGGAGCCACGCCCATTTAAAATTGTGTAAACCAATTTGAGTGCAGCCTTTCTGTATCATCTTTATAATGAAATTTCAGGTTTCTGGTATTTTTCCTTACTGAATTAAAGCATTTTTAGTAGTTTCAACATAACCTTTATATGGGAGGTGGACGTGGTTATAATCCGATTTTCTCCCTTTTGGGACTGTATAAGGAAGTGCCTGAATAAAAAAAAAACGACTCCGACCATAGATTGTTATCACGAATTAATTTTATGCCATAACAATAATTTAATTTTAGTTATCATTTAGACTATTTTTGGGAAAACAATATGCTTTCCTAGTAACACCCTTAACCACCATAGATTTCGAAACAAAATTCTTGCCTTTTTATATGCCCTTCCGAGAAATGTGTGACACAGAGGTTGGGTGTTAAGGCCCCAGATTTGTCATCAATATCTATCAATATCAGCTGAGAAAACACTGATTCCGTAGACTAATTTCGGCAACAGAATATGGTATTTTATACTAGAAGTTAAAAACCATGTGGATGAAACAACTTCAGAACTTCTCCATTTAATCGTCTGCGTTTGTGAAATTTCTGCTCAAACTGAACATGAAAACAGATTTTTTACGGAAATGAGCTAAAAGGATAATTTCAATTAATGTAAATATGGAAAATATGGTTATTACTTCTGTAATAAAACAATCGGCATATAAATTGTGGATAATCATTATAACCACTTAAAATGTTTGAAGAGTTTATGGAGTCTTTCTGTTCGAGAACGATTCAAATCAAATAACAACTATGGATGAAGGGGGCTTTAGAATCATGTTCTTTAATTTTGTATAATGATATTTCGTTAGTTATATAGTAGGGGTAAACAAATCAGAACTATCAAAATTAAAATATTTTTGGTGAACTGCAGTGATCGATAAGATCAACCCGTTTCATTATTTTACTCTATTCCTAACTTCCCTTTGGTGCATACTCGGAAAGTTTAGAGTTTAAATCGACCAGTCTATGGGTCTTGGTATTTTTCCAGAGAATATTACTGAAGAATATGTGACCTTATTGTCTTTTTGATAAATGGTTTAGATGCAAATCCCATTACAGCATTACGATTGAACCACTTTTATCAGGCAGATCCATCTCAGTATATGGTAGATCCTTTCAAAGTTCTGTGATGGTTTCTTTAACTAAATGTTTATTTTTGGAGTATAAAGATTGAGCAACAAAAATGTGAAGCAGAGCTTTGAAATATTTTTGATCTACCTAACCAATTAATGATTTATCGGTAAACGAAGACAAAAAGTATAATATTCACTCATCAAAAAAAAAACGAAAGTCCGTCATCATGTTACTCTTAGTATATGTTTCCGAGGATAATATACATTTGTTTACATTGAGAAAGTATATGTGAACTTTTGACAAAAAGGTTGGATCAATTTGATATATTTCATTATTTCCTGAATTTTTTAATACATCTAGATATATACATTCACGTCAAAGATAGATATATACATATGTAATTCAAGAAATGAACACGGTAGAATTTTATCTCAAAATAGGGGTCGTATTTTGAGCAGAAGTAGAATCAACTGATCAATTATTTTCGGCTTGGAAGAGTATTATTTTTTTTTTACTTCTTAGAGTTTCATGTAACAATATTTGTTTTATGGAATAATTGTGGTATGCCAATAGTAGTATTGATCTTATTTGTTAAATTGATTTTTTGACGAATATTTTTTATGGCAGCTGGTCGCCTGGAAAATTGTAAGTGAAGTTTCTTTATAAAATAATTAATTCTATTACTGATTTTTCTATATTTAATAAAATATGCAATCAAAGCCTCTACCATCTACACTCCTCAGCACTGTAGCGCTCTGTCATCATTACGTCTGCCAAGCAATACGCACTAGCAAAGCGTACAATTTGTCAAATGCGAAGGCAAAAGTTGCTGAATCAACAACAACAAAAATAGCAAAAAAAAAAACAACCAAAATCAAACTAGAAATTTCGGTGGCAACGTTGACAGCTACAACATGCTCAGCACCAAAAGTACTAAAGCACTAGAGCAAACAACAAGTGAGACATTGCAATTTTTTGCAGCTACAGAAAATGCACATTGATTTTTTTTCAGTTTTTAACTAAAATAACAACAAAAACAAAAATAAAGAAAAAGAATTACAACAACAAAAGAGCGTGTGTGCAATATTTCGGCTTTTATTTGTGGAATGGACTTTGTCACTTGGTTTTTTGGCAAGCGAGCGTGTGGAGCTGTTGGCGCTGCACGTACAGCATGTTGTTGTTGTTGGAGGATTGGCGACAAAATGCCGCCATGTTGCATACAGCAAAGCGCCAACCGACAGACACAAGCACGCAATACAGTCAGCCAACACATGCGTGTACATATTTATGCGCCAACACAGTTGTCCAGGGTTTTGGGGTGTGAGAAGAGTGTGGCACATATGCGGTCGAGTGCCTGAGCGCCTGTGGCGTGTAGCCACGCGCACGGATATACGGTTTATGGTATTTAGCACTTAGCCAGCTAGCGGCTGTCTTCTAGCACTGCGTTGTTATTGTTGTTGTTGTTGCTGCTGTTGTTATTGCAAAAGCAGCTAGTTGCTGTCGCCAAATGACGCGTCAACCTCAGCGCGCCGCTCGAGAGTAGCCTGCTGTTAGCAACAACAACAAACACGCACGAATTTTTATATATGTACATATATATGTGTGAGCGTTGCTTGTTGTTGTTGGCGCACGCAATGTTGCAATCGCAGATGCCACTGTTTGTTGTTGTTGTAAAAAAGGAAAAAAATTACAAAAAAAAACGTATTGGCAACACAGCCAAAGACAATCTGCGTGCATTCCTTTCGCTTTTCGTCGCGATTTTGTTGTTGCTGTTGGTGTTGTTGCATTCAATTTAAGCAGATATTTAATGCTCACAGCGTGAAGCTAGAATATGTGGATGGCAGCGATTGCCAAGTGCGTTTGTTTATGCCAAACAGAATCACGGAGTGGGGGCTGCAGAGGAATGTGACAAACAACAACAGCAACAAAAAATAATAACAACAACAACAAGAGAGTAGCAACAAACCGCGGGTCACATGGCGTTTTCCATAAACTCAGATGCACAAATATTCATAAATATTTTTCTTATATCGCCATTACAAAGCGAGGGGTGGCGGGAAGGCTTTGAGGAAAAAAACTAGCAACAAAAAAAATTAAAAAAACGCCAGTTGACCTTTGCTTACATAGCGCGAAATTTATGTGCGCGCACAAATGTGCCAAAATCTCTGCAAATATGGCCAGAGTTTGTTGCATAGAAAATACAATAACAACAACAAAAACAATTTTTGGTGAATTAAAAAGTTTTGCAAACATTTTTCGTGGCCTATAAAAAATTTCGAAAATGAATTATTGCTCGCAAAGTATGGAGTTTTTTTTTGGTTTATTGCTGTGTAGTTTCAGCACTGGAATAGTACATGCAGATTTGTAATTGCAATAGTTTAATTGAAAAACTTTAATTAATTAATATTGAACATTACGGTATTTTAGGTGACCTCTAAATTTTTATTTTTCTCGAAATAAGCTTCACTTTCTATTTTTGTAAATTTTTTATTTTGTCTTGGACCTTCGAATTTAACCACGTTTCTTGTATTGAGGTCAATTCCTTAAAGAAAAGGTTGCTACAGTTGTAAAACCCTAAATACTTGCCCAAAGTGCCTTCATATTTATCACTCTGTAAGTTGAACTTTAAATCTTCAATCCTTTCTAGTTCTTATTGGATTCTAGAGAATACACAACAATTGCAATCTACTTGTTGATACAGTCTCTTAGTTAGGTTAGATTAGGTTGTAAGTCTTAGTCTCTTAGTTACAAGTGACAATTTTGAGTCTTTTATCATATCAGGTTCTGTCTCTGTCTCCCTCTTTTACATCTGTCTCTATCATTCCCTAGTTCATATTTGCCTCTCTTTTCTATATCTGCTTATACAGTATACTCTCGAAAAGTAAATTCTCAGAAAGTAAATAATCTCGGAAAAGTTAATCACCTTTAAGATTACACATGCACCTCGAAAAAGTAAATTTTTTAATTTACTTTTCAGAGAGTGTGATAAAAAATTCGAAACGAAGCAAGCAGCGTTTTTTATAATGTTGCAAAAACACTTACTCTCTTGTTTATCGCGTCTTTTTAGTAAATAAACTCACCTACTTGATCCACTGGTTTAAAAATGAAAACGATGCAAATCAGGTGTCAGACTTTTTGAATTGTCGTACAAAAATGATCAGAAAATACATTACAAAAGAAAAAAAACAATAGAAAATATATTGCAAAAGAAAAAAAAACAAAAGAATATTCAAGATTTTTTCTCTTTATAGTAAATACATATGTATGTATGTACATATGTGTATGTAAATATGTTTTTCATGTAAATCCATATGTTTTATTGAAGCAAATAAATGAATGAATTTTTTAAGTTTAAAAATGCATTTAATATTATAAAAACAGATAATTTATGTATATATTTGGAAAAGTAAATTATTCGAAAAGGTAAATTACCCAAAATACCAATCGATTTACTTTTCGAGAGTATACTGTATTTTCTTATCTTAAATTTGACGCGTTTCTTCACTCATATCAACTTCTATCTTTCTCTCATATCTGTCCATTTTTCTCATTTATGACTCTCCATTTTTGATCATATCTAATTCTGTCTCTCTCATGTATGACTCTCCCTCTTTCTTTTCTACCTTCCTCTCCTATATTTATCTTCCTTTTTCCACATCTACCTCTCTTCCTTTCATATCTGTCTTTTTCTTTTTCTCATATCTATCTCCCTCTCTGTATCTCTCTCTCTCTCATATCAGCCTCAGTCACAATTTTTATGTAAAAAATGTGATTTGATAAACTGGACTTGAGTATGTGGATTTTTGAGAATATTTTCTAAAGAATATATTTATAGACAAAAATATTATATTTAATAATATAATTTTCAAAATTATCAAAAAATTAGTAATATGAGGTCTAGAAATTCAATTAAAATAATATTCAAGAAGTTTTTAGTGAATGAAAGCTATTACCGCTCCTTCATGGTGGAAAATCGTTTGATATTTAAATTATATTTGAAAAAAAAAATTACAGAAATTAGGCTTAGAAAAACAGTAGTTCCTTTAATACAAGCTTAAAGCCATTCCTACTCAAATCCGATAATTTATCGATTATCTAATCTATCGATAGCTTAAAGCGGAAAAGCAATGGGAAACAGCAAACTGTAAATATTTTCAATTAATTTTGCACTTCAAAGGCATTTCCCGACTATATTGACTGCAAATCAAGTGAATTGTTTGTATGTATGTGTATTTGTGTGTGTACAAAAACGTTTAGTATTTTCCGGCAGTCGCTGATTTGTATAATTATACAAAATGCTACATAATTAATACGTTAATTGCCAAGCTGGCAATAACACCAATGCAAATCGCCGGGGAAACGATGGTGGTTAGTGAATAAATAGATGTATTATATAGTGTATTGAATATGTATTATGTAAAGCAATAATTAAAACGTAGACATCAAATGGGGAAGCACCGATACCGTCCACACACCTATCATTTAAATAAATGAATCTACATATAATACATATATTTAAATATATGTATATGTTTGTATATATATTTATTTAAAAAAACTAACGGAAAGTCTGAAAAAATTTCCATGTGAACACATTGGTTCCAATTGCAAGCCGCGGTGCAGTCGAGCGTGTAAAGACCGTACCGCACATTGCATTAACGGACAGGTGTCTGTCCAACTAATCAAGTGTTTGAGTGTTATTTCATTGACACTCGTAATTGGCAATGCGAGCATATATTTTCAATAAAATTGTTAAAAAAAACAGTATTTTACAGTATTTTATAACTCTTTTTTAAACCTTGGCGCGCTCTTATTAGGACAATTTTGTGATTCAGTAAATTACTAGTAATTGTGTATGTATGTATGTGATTGGCGTTGCAACCGTTTAGCCGGTTATAGCCGAATCGACGATAGTGCGCCACCTCTCTCTCTCCTTCGCAGTTCGGCGCCAGTTGGAGATCCCAAGTGTAACCAGGTCGCTCTCCACCTGGTCCCTCCAACGGAGTGGAGGCCTTCCCCTTCCTCGGCTTCCTCCGGCGGGTACTGCATCGAACACTTTCAGGGCTGGAGTGTTTTCGTCCATTCGGACAACATGACCTAGCCAGCGTAGCCGCTGTCTTTTTATTCGCTGAACTATGTCAATGTCGTCGTATAACTCGTACAGCTCATCGTTCCATCGTCTGCGGTATTCGCCGTTGCCAATGTTCTGAGGACCATAAATCTTACGCAAAATTTTCCTCTCGAAAACTCCTAGTGTCGTCTCATCTGATGTTGACATCGTCCAAGCTTCTGCACCGTAAAGCAGGACGGGAATGATAAGCGACTTGTAGAGCTTGATTTTGGTTCGTCGAGAGAGGACTTTACTGTTCAATTGCCTGCTCAGTCCAAAGTAGCACCTGTTGGCAAGAGTTATTCTGCGCTGGATTTCGAGGCTGACATTGTTCGTGTTGTTGATGCTGGTTCCCAGGTATACGAAATTATCTACGACCTCGAAGTTATGACTGTCAACAGTGACGTGGGAGCCAAGACGCGAATGCGCCGACTGTTTGTTTGATGACAGGAGATATTTCGTCTTGTCCTCATTCAGCTCCAGACCCATTCGCTTCGCCTCCTTATCCATGCGGGAAAAAGCAGAACAAACGGCGCGGTTGTTGCTTCCGATGATATCAATATCATCGGCGTACGCCAGGAGCTGTACACTCTTGTAGAAGATTGCACCTTCTCGGTTTAGCTCTGCAGCTCTTATAATTTTTTCCAGCATCAGGTTAAAGAAGTCGCACGATAGTGAGTCACCTTGTCTGAAACCTCGTTTGGTATCGAACGGCTCGGAGAGGTCCTTCCCAATCATGACGGAGCTTTTAGTGTTGCTCAACGTCAATTTACACAGCCGTATTAGTTTTGCGGGGATACCAAATTCAGACATCGCGGCGTAAAGGCAACTCCTTTTCGTGCTGTCGAAGGCAGCTTTAAAATCGACAAAAAGGTGGTGTGTGTCGATCCTCTTTTCACGGGTCTTCTCCAAGATTTGGCGCATGGTGAATATCTGGTCAGTTGTCGATTTTCCAGGTCTAAAGCCACACTGATAAGGTGCAATCAGTTCGTTGACGGTGGGCTTTAGTCTTTCACATAGTACGCTCGATAGAACCTTGTATGCGATATTTAGGAGGCTGATCCCACGGTAATTGGCGCAGATTGTGGGATCTCCCTTTTTATGGATTGGGCAGAGCACACTGAGATTCCAATCGTCAGGCATGCTTTCTTCCGACCATATTCTGCAAAGAAGCTGATGCATGCACCTTATCAGTTCTTCGCCGCCGTATTTGAATAGTTCTGCCGGTAATCTATCGGCCCCCGCTGCTTTGTTGTTCTTCAAGCGGGTAATTGCTATTCGAATTTCTTCATGGTCGGGTAATGGAACATCTGTTCCATCGTCATCGATTGGGGGATCGGGTTCGCCATCTCCTGGTGTTGTACTCTCACTGCCATTCAGCAGGTCGGAGAAGTGTTCCCTCCATAATTAGTAATTTTGTATAGCATTACATTAAACGAATAACAGTTGAGTTAAAGAGTAAAAAGTTGGAATGAAGTCAAATTTAGGTTTCTACTATTACTCTCTGAGGAAGTTATGGTGGTAGTTCAAGATGTATATAATTTATAGGAAAAACTCTGTTGAAGCCTAAAAATATGCAATAAAATTTTGATTATGGCTAATTTTAGAAGAGATTTCGGGAAGTCGAATTAAGGGGTTATATACAGTTAGACGGCCGAAAAAAAGTGAATTTTCCAGAATTTTTTCTGAGAAAACTTTTTAATTTATTGATCCAAAAATTTATACACATATTATGGTATCTTTTAACTGTATTTTAAGACTTAGTACTAGTAAAAATATTAATTTGAAAAAGAGCTACAGCTGTTGTCCAGGAGCTCCTCTCAAAAAAGAAGTTTTGCGGTGACCACTATATCTCGGAACTGGATCATCCGAAATTAAAAAACTAAACAAATTTTGTTAAAATAATGTTAAATCTAGTAATTAATCGAAGGAATAAACAAAATAAATTTTTTTGTCAAAATGGCGGTTTCTCAAAAAAAAATCGATTCTTCGCCGAAATTTCGGCCTTAAATTGTTTAAAAAAAAAAAAATTTTTTGGAGAGAAAAAATCTTCGATTAATTACTAAAAAAATATATATAAGAAGGTCGTGTTAAAATTTGAGACTAATCGGTCTAGCCGTTTTCGAGTAATGTTGGTCACCGACTTTGAAAACACCATTTTGAGAAAAACGCGTTTAAAGTTTGGACCTTGTACTTCCAAGCATTCTGAAACGCCTTTTCAAATTTTTCATTTGCTTGTAACTTTGAAAATATACACCGGAACGATATGAAATGTATTCTGTGTGTATTCTTAAATATATGTAGATTAAGAAAATGAAATAAAAAAAATCGATTTTTTGAAAATTCTAACTGTATATAACCCCTAAATTCTACCATTGGATCAGGAATTCATGAGAAAAATTGTCGGTGGAAATAAAAAGTTATCTCTCTCAATGTTTCAATGAACTCCTATGGGTTCCTATCAAGTTCGAAATATTCTAAAAATTGATGTGTATTTTATTATATATTTCTGAGGTCCTAATGCTTTTGGATTCGAAAAATATTTATTGAAACAACTTTTCCGACGTAAGGCAATAACTAATAGTACAGTTAAAGTACATATTGTAAAAAGGCTAGATTTTATAGAACCACTTTAGGTTCAGAAAATGGAAAACTGCACAATAAGTAACTGATTCTGTCTAAAACTGTAATGGCTTCGCTTCGTATAACCAATTGGCGCCAAACTGCCAAAAGGAGAAATGAGTGGCGCGCTGTTGTGGACTCGGTTATAGTCAAGCAAAAGAAGAAGAATTGATAAAATTTTTCTGCAAGCTTTCTTCGTAATAATAGTTAATGAAGACCTTTGGGTTCGCTGATGACAATTACAAAAGTTGGACCACGACTGAGGTAGTCGTGAGGTTATCTCAAGAGGTTTATTTTTTAACAAAATGGAGGCCATTTCTTAAAAGTTTCCTTCTAATTTTTTTCTTTACTAGCAGCCTTAGTCTATTCAGTATATTTCTGACCAGAAGAACGTTTGTAAGATGCTCGCAGAGAGTAAATACGCACAGAAGCAGCAACAATTTATATATTAGCTTTCAAAAACTAACCTCAAATCACACCATCATTAAAAGCGGCGCACATAAATTTCAATCGCACCATAACAAACGCCTGCAACGTAACGTGACACCCATTATAATAAAATCTATAAAGTGATTTCACGCTAAAAAATCAAATGTTACTTTAAATAAAATGTCGGCATATCACATTAGCACACTGCAACGACATACATACACACACATATATGTATGTAAATGCATAAATGGCAACAACAACATTTAACTTGCCGCCAGCGCGCTGATTGCAGCGTGACGCAGCGCACCCGTACGACACAACACCGGAGACATCTGTTCAATGGGCTTTGATGATGATGTTGTCGTTGTCTCCGTGCATGCGAATGTGCGCTGCTAAATAATTAAGTGTTTGCCGTGTTGCCAACTGACAGCGGCGGCACGGTTGGAGGCGATTTGTCGACTGCCTTGTAGATAGACAGACACACACACACACTCATGTATGGGTACACCTACAACAACAACAACAACAACAACAACAACACGTATCTCACATTTTATTTTTACAACATTTTATTTAGATGAACGGCTGACAGCCGCACAGTCGGCTAACTTTACAAGATGCCAACAAATAGTAAGCTTGAATGTGATATATGTATGTATGTATGTGTGCGTGTGGTGCGCTCGCGCCCGCTACTCTAAACGCGGCATGTGGCCAAAATGATATATGTTTTCTATTAACATATTTTACAGTTAGAATATTACTTTGTAAAAAAAATTACGTATTTTCCCTGTTATACACATATTTGCATATTGAATAATTATTTATCGTTGAAATGGCACATTATTCTTTGTGTGGCCTTGTCTGCAACATCGCGTAAAATACAACAATTGCATAGTTGCATTGTAGCATTAATAATGGTGTGATCACGACCCCTATAAGTTTAAGAATGCCGATGATTAAGTGATTTGCACAATATTGGAAATACATACATTTCTAACTGTGCTGGCAATTCACAAGTACTGAGGGTGTGGGTGTATGTAATGGCACTTCGTGTACAGCCGAATGGAATGTGTTGTATGGAGAGAATATCATGACAATAGAGAATTGCTTAGATTGGAGACATACAAGGGTGATTCTAGAAGTAGTGGACCGTGAAGAATCATAGGACTATGGAATAAGACTGGAATTGTTTAGATGTTTCTAAAGCGACAGAAAAAGATTTCGAAATATGATGATAGAAATCGGGTTCGTTCCGCCTGCTTAGAGCATAGATGATTCTAGAAGTAGGGTATCTTGAGAATTGGAAAATAGAACTGTAAAAGTGGTATGGAATAATCTAGTTGTTGCCGTTTGTAGGGACGGAAAAAAATTGAGGAATGCCGACAGTTCTTGGTCGGATACAAATCCGGGTCTGTTTCGGTTATGTAGACTCGACTGTCGTAAAAACGGAGCCTTCTTTCCATAAATTGATGATCCTGAATTATGGACGACTTGTTCGCACAATATCTGTCCGGAACGGCACCCAGAAAAGTTCTAACGACAATAGATCGCTGTTCCGAGGTTTTTAATGAAAGATTCAGGTGTTTCGTGATTCCAGAATGTAAGAATCTACATTTTTTGTAACATTTCGTAGGACTTTGTTCTCATTTATCCGAAATTACATGTTTAGATAAGAGGGTTCTAGTATCTATTTTTTTAGTCAGACCTAAACTTCAAAGAAATGACGAATACAGAGAAGTTCAAAAGAGAGATATAGAAGAAAGTATAAAAAAGGCAAAAGAAAATGATCGCAAAATGGAGTTGATCGAAAAGCAGACACTCTAGAGACATCAAAGGAACGTGTTAGATACATTGTTCATAGAAACTTGGGAATGGCAAAGATATCGACAATTATCTTAGTGAAACGAATCTAAAGTCTGGTACAACGCAACAGTCAAAAGACAAATTTATGACTTCTGTATTGGGCATTATAATTCTCACTGCCTGCATTGAAAAGGGAAAACCCATCAACGGCGATCATTTGTAGTGTTTGAAGGAAAGAAACACGGAAAAATTACCGCATTTGTAGAAGAAGAAAGTGGTATATCATAAAGACGCTGACAGAATAGATTGAAATGAATTTTGAAATTTGAATTGCCTTCGTATCTTCTGGAACTGGTCCAGCGTGAGTATTTGCGGTTATCAGAATTGAACAGAAGACTAACTGAAACGACATTCAGGGAAAATAATGTATTGTCTTGCTTTCGAGAACTAGATCTCAGGGTGGTTGAGAACCCTGAATGCTTCCTATGCGGAACTGGATCCCTGCGTGTTTTCACGGTTATCATAATTGAACAGAAGCCTAACTGAAATGAAATTTAGCGACAATGATATACTCGTATGATCTTGTTCTAGGGAACGGAAAAGGGTGGTCGAGAACCCTCAACATCTCTTATCCTGAAGATGGATCTGGATCCCAACGAGTTTTTTGGGTATAGAAGACTCGCTGCCTTTCGCAAAAATGGTATATGATATTGCGTTCCTCAACGAAAAGGGGTGATTGAAACACTGAAGACCTTCTGTTATGCCAAATGATTCAGCTTGCCGTTGTCCCAAATATACAAACAAATAAAAAAAAAACAAGGAAGTCGTGTGACTTTGTACAAACGCCCACAAAATAAAGCTGGTGTTAATTTATTAGAATGGCTTTTGGAGTATTTTGGTGTCACAAGAATGTTATTATGTGAGGATTATCAGCCCAAAAGGGGGGTCTACCACTAAGCAAATGTAGACTTTAAACTTAATATTTGCTTTTGTATCACAATTATTTTGGTGCTTTCGTGTTTCAGTACGGCGTCAGTTTCAGGTACACGTCAGCTAACTGAAGATAAAGTCAAGCGAACTGTTTGTCCATACAATTTTAGCCAGAAACAGCCGCAGTTGCTTAACACTCTTAAACACGTACTAAATCTATATGTATGTGGGTGTGTTCACGAGAAAGCGTGACTATGACTCTATTTGTGTTGTACGTAGACGACAAGCGATCATAAAGCAATAAAATTGTTGCTGCGTAAATTTGCATAGCTGTCAGCTGCTCGCCGACTTGCGACTTGTGAGCGTCAACTTGTTAGCACATCACAATTATCTAACTAACCACTGAAACCTTAATATACATGTGAATAGTTTTCGCTAAATCTTCGCGCAATTATTTGCGGAGACTCTATAAAAAGCTCCACCGCGTTTACTTAAAAGCTAAAATTAGTTTTAAAAGATTAAATATATATCAAAAATGTTTTAGCATCTGCCAAGCAGTGAGGCGTAAACGACGGCGGAGGAGTAAACAAAAAAACAAAAAAAAAAACAAGGAGTAAATCTGCGAACTCACTTTATAATAATAAAATATTTTAAAATTTTTGGTACAGTCAGCAGTTATTAACCGCTTTTCGCGGAGTTTCACATGGCCGACCGCCAAATGTTAATTGGCTAAACATTATTTACTGCGCATACTCGTATTTGATTCATGTAAAACTATTTAGCGCTAAATTTTTGCAGTCGAAATAAATAATTAATAATAATTTATAGCAAATGCATATTCATGAGACTTTTGTGAATCATTTAACTGCAAAGGTGTGATTTTCAGTGTTTTTATTTACTTATACTGGATCGAAGATTGTTGGAGTTCGAACAGTGTTTGAATTTGCTGATAGACTTGAGTATAATTCTTTTTTAAGATCATTTTCTTTTTTCTATTAATCAATAGTAGTCTTCGCTTCGATGAGTGTTAGAGAGTGCCGCATGATTTGACGCAAAAAAACCTTCGGGACCGAATCAACGCCTGCGACATGTTGCTGAAAAAGAACGAACTCAATCCATATTTGAAGCGCATGGTGAGTGGCGACGAAAAATGGATCACATACGACAATATCAAGCAAAAACGGTAGTGGTCGAAGGCCGGTGAATCATACCAAACAGTGGCCAAGCCGGGATTGACGGCCAGGACGGTTTTGCTGTGTGTTTGGTGAGATTGAAAGGGAATTACTAGACGCTTAATTCTACCATCTACTGCGAACAAATGCGCTTGAAGCAGGCGAGCGACCAGAAACGTCCAGAATTGGCCAACAGGGAGGGTGTAGTGTTCCACCAGGACAACGACAGAACACACACTTCGTTGATGCCTCGTCAGAAACTACGGGAGCTCGGATGGAAGGTTTTATCGCATCCACCATATAGTCCGGACATAGCGCCAAGTGATTACCACCTGTTCCTGTCCATGGCGAACGCCTTTGGTGGTATAAAGTTGAACTCAAAAGAGGCTTGTGAAAAGTGGCGAGTTCTTCGTAAATAAGGAGAGGAGTATTATGAAGTTGCCGTCTGGATGAAACCATATTATCGAACGAAACGGGTCATATTTGAACTAAATCCGATCACTGTAACACTATTTATCAAGCATTGAATAAAGAGAAAAAAGCGGAAGAAAGACAACCAAATATGTTAAGAAATGACGTTGAGTCCGAATCTATATTCGTGGAGAAACCTAACCAAGTATCGGACAACTTTAGCGTCTGAAATCTGAAAGAAGCGAGGAATAATGGACAAGCTAATGAAAGAGAGAAGTGACGAAACTAAATAGCCTGTGAACTGTTTTCCAAATAACTTGATAAATTTGCCAATGAAACAAAATTCACAAAATTTATAGAAATGCTGAGGAAAGAGATCTAACAATCTCCAATAATTTCTTCCACAGTATAATCATGGATCTGACATTTGAATTGAGATACTTATATAGTATTTTTCATACTTTCGAAGGACAGATAAAAAAGTTTTAAATGTCAGAATTTCATTATAATGGCTTAATCTCAAGGTCTGTAAAGTCTCATATCTGTACGGAAGATATGTTATTCAAATTTCAACATATTCAACAAAATATTAAAAAAAAAATTAGTCAAATGCATAAAACTTCAGTCTAATATCTCTAAAAGTGAAGGACTTGTTTCCGTTCCAACAGACAGAAAGAAAGCATCGAACAACTTTAGCGACTAAATCTAATAGATCTGGAAGGAAGGTCTTGCCATGATCAACATAACTTGGACTTACTGATAATTTCGAAATGATCTATAATGGGTTTATTAAATTTTGTAAAACTTTGGACCAAGGCACACTACTTTGAATTCATGAAAGTCACACAAAAGGTGAAATGACATTGCGTTTTTAGTAATCCGGATATTTGCATAAACTTTCCAACGTCAAAAAGTTGATATCTTTGTTATACAAGCTCGTAAATACTTCTCGACGAGATAAACAGACATGTGAGCGCTATTTTTAACCAACCACCAACGGGAAAGCAACACTGTATGCCCGCATAACGTAGTACGGTACTTTACATTTTTGCTTTTTGTTTTGAAAACTAAATTTAGCACAAGGCATATATTTATAACCCAATACTCTACTATAGATAATGATTAGCACCTGATAGCTAAGTGCATGCGCGACATTTACACAATCTTTTATCATTTTGGAATATTAATTTTAGCATTGTATAAACTAAAGCGCTCGCTATTCTGTCAGTTGTCAGTGCTCAGCCATAGCGTAATGCGCAGAAAGATCTAAAAGCGTAAACGAGCATTTATCTAATATTGACATTAGTAAGCTATTTTTAAGCTGCATGCGCTATTCTTAAGTATGCGCCAGGTATGAATGTGAATTTTAGCGCTAATTAAAATTAAAATGGCACATTGAGTTTTATCAAAGCAAAACGCGAGCAAATACATATTTTATTATGTAGATTCATTAATAAAAATCTTTTGAACATTGGCCATGCTCTCACGCGCAAAGCGTTTACTATTTACATAGCTTATTCTTTTTGGAGTATCTTCGCGCTTTCGTTTTTTCTTTTCTTTGTTTTTTTTTTTGTAACTTGCCTCGTTGCCTGTGACTGGCTATCCATAAAACTTTTGACAAGTAATTATTATATTGGCATAAAGTGATAAACACGACACCGACAGCCACTAGCCGTGCTCATATATTTGCATATAAATATTTGTGCAACGCATCGACCGTGGCGAAATGCGTTGGCAATGATCATGAGTAGTGTCAATCATGTGGTAGCGCTTTTGCGAAAAATTGATCATGTGATGTGGTGGTGATGTGATATCACTTGGGTGAAGGAATGATGTGATATTATGGTGATGTGATACCCACATTATGAAAAAAAATATTATTTTTGTTGTTGTTATTGTGGTAAAAAACATTACTGAAATAAACTTAAAGAATATTACCGATTTGGTGGTACTGTTAAGATTCTATAGCTGACTGTCAAATGAAAGCATATTGAAAAAGTCATATGATGTGGTGATGTTGTCTTTTTTATGAGATGTTGTTATGAACCTGTCATCAAACTTTTGAGAGATATGTACACCGTTTTCAATAATATTGTCAACAGAAAACTGCAATATGGACCATTTGAAAGTATTTGTTTTGGAGGATAGTCGAACAACATTAGTACAATAAGACAATCTCTATAGAGGTGACTCGGCATAACCTTAAAATTTTTTTTTGTTTCTCAAGAGTCCCTTGGATTAACTTAGGTTTAGATCTCTTAACCTTGGATTGATTTTGATTGGTCTATATGCCGTATGAAAGTTAAATGACGGAAGGTCTGGCATAGGCTTGATATGGAAACTGGTTTTCTGGCTTTTGGGAACACTCATAGTTAGCTTTGGATCATTAAAACCCACTTTAATGAAACGTTTTTTTTACATTTATCATGCTTTCACTGAAATTTGAAATGGAAACCCGAGTATAATCGAGAGATTGATGAAGTGTCATAGAATAGAATATTCTTTGTTAGTACTTATAATCCCATTTAGACCCAATGTTCCATCTAGGAACTATGAAAATATATATGTAGATATAATCCCTGATCTAATGGTTTTAGAATAAGAAAAATTAATGAAATAAAAATTTGAAGGAAAAAACCCAGAAATAAACAAACTTAAGAGAATTTTAGATTCTAATGTGGTTATAACTTCTCTTAGGCCTGGAATAACCATATCTCACAATGCATTTCATATATTAACTACCAGAAATATCCACAGAACAAGAGATTTAATAAACGTCGAAATTAAAATATTGCCACGCCCACAATTAATACTACTTATTACTCATATTTTTATTACTAAACTATTTCTAATAAGAGATTATTAATCTATTTCCTTTCTCCTCGTGTGAAGTGTCTACATTTCACTTCAATGTAACGCTCATAAAAATTGATTTGTGTTTATTCGATGAGGACTAATTTTTTTTAACACTAAATGTCGGCTAACAAACGATACGATATCTTATCGCTGCGACAAGATTGCGTGCGTGTAGAGTGTATTTCTAATCAGCACAGCTGTGTAGCGCGGTCTGATGTCAATATAATATTATTTCTTGTTTTTTGCATTGTTGTTGTTTAATTTTTTTACGATTGTTGACTTAGGTTCGCGCGTACGCAGCACTCGTGAGTGGTGTGGCAGGCAAACGGCAGAAGAAAACGATATGAATGTTACCCATGGATGGCATGCAACATATATAGATATATGAGTGGATGGACTTAGAGTTAAAGTGCAGTGAAAATAGAGATTATTCGAGGAAAATACTAGTAACCAACTAGTTTGATATAGACCAAACTTGTACAGCAAGGAATCTTCAGGTAATTTTTGGAGATTTTCACTGTAGGAAATATGCAGAATATGCCTAACTGAATTGAAATTTCTTTAATTTATGGAACTAGTCAGGGACTAACATATTTCTGACCAAATTCTGGTCGATTGGTTGTAATAACTCACTAGTACTAGTCGCCTTCACTGTTAGGTTACCGTACTGCTTGCATACTCCACACAAATGTCCGAAATGTCAATATTGATATTATCACTTCCGATTCTACTGATAACTTTATTTACACCTATTAGTCATAGGTAAGAGCGTCTCAAGTCAAACGCAACAATGAAGTGTTCACCATACAAGACACTAGTGTGTGTATGTTTGTAAGCGTTTCTGTGGCGACAGACGAGCAAAAGAATAATATTTGCTTTGATTGGCAGCGTGTGACGGGCAAATGACCGGGTGACAGGCGATCGACTCAATTGACTCTTTGGTTTTCTCAGACAAATGCAACACTGTCAAGCGCTCGTTAAGTACTCAACTCCCATCAACTTATCTACTCTGATGTCTGATATATGTATATATCAAGCATTTATGTGTTACCAAGCAAATACAACATTTTCGCTTACATGATTACTGACTGCTGCTCACTCCAGCGCGCTGTTATCTCGGGCGTCACGGCGAAACAGCTGGTCATGTAAAGAATTGTGTAAACACAAATGGAAAAGTTGGCAAATAACAAATATAAGTACGAAAATAGTAACTGATATAAATAGTTGCAAACGGTAAATAGTCTGCGTTCATAAAAAGATAATATGAAATCTGGTTAAAATATATGGCTATTTATATGCAAACGTACAAGGTCACTAATTTTAATTATCAGATGAGTACTTGGTGATATGCATTCGTGCTTCGTATCCGTTATTAATATTGCACTTGAAACTGTCCGGCTGATAGTAGTTAATATTAGGTTGGCAAATATCTCCCTTCCGCCTTTTTGTCTTTTTGTCTCTTATCTGGCAATACTATACAGGTTGACAAAATTGCTAGAGAAACATTCCGTGAGATTAATGGTGTTTTGGAGCATGGTACTATATCACTTCGAACTGCGGAAGGATGGTTTTGACGATTCAGAGCGGGTGAAAACGACACCATGTATAAGTCAGCCGGCGGAAGACTTGTGGATGACGAATACCGATTAAATCATGGAAAACATCGAGTTAGACCGGCATGTGGCATTTCGTGACATCGCCCAGGAGATGGGAGTTAGTCATCAAACCATTTTAAACCATCTGCCGAAGGCTGGATACACAAACAAGCTTGATGTTTGGGTGCCGCATGATTTGACGCAAAAAACCTTCTGGACCGAATCAACGCCTGCGATATGCTGCTGAAACGGAACCCATTTTTTAAGCGGATAGTGACTGCCGCCGAAAAATGGATCACATACGACAATATCAAGTGAAAACGGTCGTGGTCGAAGGCCGGTGAATCGTCCCAAACAGTTGGCAAGCCGGGATTGACGGCCGGGAAGGTTTTGCTGTGTGTTTGTTTGATTGGAAGGGAATTACTAGACGCTTAATTCTACGCGAACAAATGGACCGCTTGAAGCAGGCGAGCGACCAGAAACGTCCAGAATTGGCCAACAGGGTGGGTGTAGAGTTCCACCAGGACAACGCCAGACCACACACTTCGTTGATGACTCGTCAGAAGCTACGGAAGCTCGGGTGGGAGGTTTTATCGCATCCATCATATAGCCCGGACATTGCGCCAAGTGAGTACCACCTGTTCTTGTCCATGGCGAACGTTCTTGGTGGTGTAAATTTGAACTCAAAAAAAAAAGCTTGTGAAAAGTGGCTGTTCGAATTCTTCGCAAATAAGGAGGGGGGCTTCTACGAGGGGGTATTATGAAGTTACCGTCTAGATGGAAACAGATTATCGAACGAAACGGCGCATATTTTAACTAAATCCGATCATTGAAACACTTTTTATAAAGCATTGAATAAAGAGCAAAAAAGCGGAAGGGAGATATTTGACAACCTAATAAAAATTTCCCCTGAGCCTCCTATATCGAATCTCTTGATTTCTGTCTGACTGGGAGGTTTCAAAGTGAATATGTCCGGTAGTAAGTGAGATAACACTCAGTAATAGACAAAATAAGTACACTAGGATAGCATCGCTTGTAAAATCTAAGTTGAGCCGAACTAACTTATTTCTATCTTCATCACAAATGGTGCTATATCGGCAAAACGATTACGTTACTTCACGAACTGATATTCTATACTTCTCTCTCTCACTGAATTAAAAACTCGTCAATCTGGTTACATTTAGATGACAGTAAAGGCGATTATTTGATGCGCTATATTGATTTTTAAAGTCATGTTATATGAAGGATAGATAGCCTTCGTTGAGAACTATATCTTAGTGTCTTTAGATCACTAAATCTAGAATAATATGTCTGATAGGAGTCTTTCTTTTTTTGGCTGAGCCTAACATAAATATTTCTTTTATTTTGGTCTTCATAAGGAACTTAAATCAGACATTAATCAGTATGAATAGACCTTCATTATATTTTCACAACTTGATTTCGGGGTACATGTGCACTCAATAAAAATATCTTGCTTTCTGTTGAATTACAAACAAATCACCAATATGGGCACTATCGCATAAAATGGTACACTTGAGATAAGACTTCATTCGACTATTTTTATATGGTCTAAATTGTATGAATAATCAATTTATGACGCAGAGGTCTGCAAAACTTTCTAAAAGGTGATTAGAAACATATTTACTAATATTTAGTCAGAAAATAAGCTAAAAAAAATAATGTGAAAGTACTACATATTAAAACCAAGATGAAAGAAAGTAAGAAGAAAGGGTTAAGATCGCGAAAGCCGTCTTATTAGTCCTGTTGAATGAAATTAAGAATATTACGATATCTTATAAATAATTAACAGATACATACTATTTGTTATCAATTTGGCTATGCCATTTATTAAATTCGGTATATTAAGGCTAGAGGTATCCATGAACTGTTTTAAAGCATTTTTTTTGGACCCAAACTGTATATTATATAATACTCAAGAAAATAAGAATACCAAAAGAGATCTAACATATTCATCTAAGTGGGAGGTAGAAATAATAGAAGTCGTCATATTCGTTACATGGGGCCTAAGCCAAGTTATGGATCTAGATTTGTAAGCTTCACGAGTCGATATATTTATTAATGCTTGTAAAGTAAAATAAGATCGAATTCAAAATGATCTTCTGTGAAAATGAGTCATGGTTTGATCCCATTTTCAAACTGTGGTAATGAGGTATGATGAGAATGCTATGCTCTATAAAATTTGCCTAATTTAGAAACTGATTCATAAGTAGGAGTAATCTATCTATTCACATTTATTTTTCAATAGACTCAACCCAACAGAGTACACTTGCACGCAGTAACGGGCAAAGCAAGTAAACGAAAATTGCCAATAACTTGATAACAAATTGGTGGAACAGAGCTATTTTTAGCAAATGAAGGCAGTAAAAATTCTCATTTTCAAAGAAACCAGAATTTTATTTTACGCATTAAAGCGTAGAAATAGTTGTGGACGTGAGAGAATCAATCAATATTCAATTCACACCACGAAACTATCGACAAGTGTATGTATGTAAGAGTGTTTGTGTTTGTGTTATGAAATTCGAGTCACCTGTTGCTCTGACGTACACCTGTCCCCAGTGCTAATTGTGTGCGCAAATTTATCAATGTGAGTGTATGTGTGTCTGTGTATCAATAGTAATGTGTATTTGTTTATATTTTTCATATCAAAAGCACGATAAGGCGTTAACTTGACAGAATAGAAATTCGCACAAATGTGACACAGATAACTGCGCTGATAATTTTAATAATTGATATGCGAAGGCGGTCAGTGCAGTTGCACTTGCGCAGTAGTTGCCTACTAGAAATTTAGTTTAATACCTCGATATTTAAAAATTTCATTTTCACTAAAATAATTATTTAATATTATTATTAAATATGTGCAAAATTTTCATTTTGAATATTGTTATTCTTATTAAATTTTCCACATGCGACAAAATTTACCATTATATGTACATTTTACGAATTTTTTATTTGCCTATTTCATTATTTGAGCGCGAATTGTCTGGTTAACACTTTCGATTTGTTGTAATTACATAAGTAAATATATATTGTAGTAACATAGATGGGCTGTAATATTGTTTATGTATTTGTACACGTGTAACCCTCATAAGTCAAAGATCATTAACACCGTTAATTGTTTATTTACTTAAACATTGATTTTTGTGGGAATATTTTCTACTCAGCTGCGTGAAGGGAAATTTTTGCTACTACAGTTAGCGAAGTTCATCGGGGTTTGAAGGTATTTTGCATTAATTTTGCTTTTAATGAACAAAGAAAATTTTTTAACAAATTCTAATTTTTTTGAGGAAGTGGGCGTGGCTCCAAATAAGTTTTTAATTCGCAAACCAATAAAACTGTATAAACCAAACTTTCTGCAGTCGCTTCTCTTACGCACCCCATCACTTACCATGAAAATACAAAGGTTATGTTGAAAATTACTAAAAGTGCGTTAACTTACTAGCGGATAACATTAGAAACACTAAATTTTATAGAAGAATTGGCAGAAGGAAGCTGCACCTAGATTAAAAAATGGCCGTGGCGTCGCCCACTTATGTGTCAAAAATCATATCTCAGGAACTACTCGACCGATTTCAATGAAATTTGATATATCATATTTTCTTAACACCCTGATGACACATGTGGAAATGGGTTTACAACCACGACTACTTCCCATATAATACAAAATTTACACAAATACTATATGATCTGTGGCATCACTTGTGGAAAAATTGTCGAAATCTGACTATAACTTTTCAATGCCCCGGATATCGAATATCAAGAACTCGGTGGCTTAGGGTAATTTTTCACCAAAAATATCGGTAAATCTCTCAGATATATTAATTTAATTCAGAGGGAATATTTTCTTCTGATAGTGTGTCTCTGTACCAAAAATGGTTAAAATCGGTTCGTAACTTCCCTTAGCCCCATATACCTAATTATAGATTTTTCAAAAATACCATGGGCTTAATACCTTATAAATTGGTTAATATGTGAAATATCTTAGCGAAATTAAGTGCGTTATAATCTTGGGTATAATGTATGCTGGTGGTGAAAATTAGTTAAATCGGTTCAGGAATTAACTCAGCCCTCATATACTATATATAATGATCTTAGTAATTCTAATGGACTTTATGCCGAATATATGAGTCAAATTGTGTGTTATCTTAATAAAAAAATATCGATAAATTGCGAGAGTATAAAATGTTACTTATAACCAATATTTTTAACCTGATATGAGTTTATTGAGTTGGAATTGTTATTTTTGATATAGAACCCATCTTGTTCTTAATTTATGGCTGTAAAAGGTTCCATGAAGAACCTAAACTAACTACAATCCTTTCTAAACCTCATTTCCTGAAAGTTCTTGTTAATATAATTTCTTGGATACCGTAAAAGAGGGGACTGAAATACACATTGATGCGTAATTTTATGGGGGTTAGGGAGTGTAAAAATTGGTTGTATTAATCCACTTTTTTTTAACAAATTTCAGAAAATACAATAAGGACATATGAAGTACAATATTAGGCTTTGGTGAACTCGATGATGTTAATAAGTTATATTACGTCAGAGCTATAGTAATGAACCCTTGAATCCTTTCGGTTGTCTGTACTACGTATAGCAAGCCCTGACCTAGTGTAACAAAGTGTGATGTTTTCATAAGAGCCTTTGAATATGTGGATATGTCTGTATATAACATGTAGGGAATAAAGTTTCAGTTATACAATTCCAGTCTTGTTAGTGAGTTTTATTATTAATCCCCATTGTATCAATATCGCGAACACATACAAACATATGCATATAGCATAAGTGTTTTTACCTTGTATATACATAGTATATGTACATATATCTATATAAAAACACATAGGTAACTATATGTGTATTAATTCCGAAAGCTCAAGCTCGTGCCCATTACGCGCCTCCATAAAATCCTGCAATCACATGTGGCGGCATATGGACGCACATGCGCACACAGATACATACATTCATATGTGTGTGTATCAGGTGTATAGAGGCATTGTATAAATACTCATATATGTATGTACGAGTATGTATGCGTATAAATACTCCACGCTTGTTGCGTTATTTTATTACGAAATTATCACATGTCAGCCGCGACACTCGCATGTCCTTGTGCACGTTTTCAACGTGATACTCGACAAGCGATTTAATTTCAACAATACTGGAAATAAACCACCCGCACATATTTTTACAGACCTCCCCTCCTCCTAGCAATAGAACAAGGCGAGTATTTATGTGTTTCATACATAGCTACATACGGTAGTGGGATTGTAGATGCATATATACAGGTGTTTTTGCCATTTTTTCGAAATAATATTGCGACGCTTGTGCAACGCTGAGTCGCTGAGTTAAGTCGCATGCCATATGTTTTCGAGTATTACGTAAATAAATTGTTAGTTGTTTCGTTAAAACCGAGTGAAAAAGTTTATGGGTAGTTAAAATAAGGCAGGTTAATTAATATTATTGAAAAGTGAATTGCATAACTACGGAAATGAGAAGGGGTTAATTTCGGGCGAAATCGTAGCTACTATATTTGTTTCCAAAATACTGTTTTTTAAGGGTTAGACTCCTTAGTCGTAGGTGTTCTTACTGGCCATTGCCCCATTGGGATAAGGTTAAAAATCTTACCGGATGCCAGCTGTAGAAGCTGCATGGAGGAGGTTGAGGTAGAATCTTCTTATCACTTTCTTCTGGAATGTCCCGCATTTGCGAGATCAATAAAGAGACTTCTTGGATCTCACCTTTTAGAACAGGGTCGCGAAATAGCGAATATAGAAATTAAAAATCTCTGCAGATTTGTAGTAGGTTTAGGGCGCTTTGTCGACTCGGGAACCAGGCTTCACAAAAGACTATATTTCAAAGTCTACGTGTGTTTTCCCTTTGGGAAACAGCCTTACAACCTAACCTAACCTAAGGGTTAAATGGTGATTTTTTAGTTTCAAAAGAAACTTTACTTATCAAAAAAGATATCTTAATATTTTTAAAATGTACAGAGCAAAATAGGGGGGTCCGTTATATGAAATCTCGTCGAAATATATGGAATAATTTGAAACAATTTTGATACAAATTATTCTATTCAAGGTGAAAAGATACCAAATTCCTAATATACGTAACTAATTTGCGCAAAATTGGAGAGTGGCCCGAATCGAACAAGCAACTGGTATAAATCTGATAGACTGGTATAATACTCAACGATAGAATAGGTTAGGTTAGGTTAGTCTGTTGGGCCAACAGTTCCCGTATAGACCGGTTATGGTGCTTAGCGATACCAGATGGAGTCCCGTCACGTATTCGCTGAGTAGTAGTCATCTGTTAGAATGACAGCGCTTGAAGCGAATTTTAAGGGATGATGACTAATGATCCAACTTATCGTACTGTGGGGGCCCCTAGATACCTAAAGCGATAGAGTAAAAAAAACGAAATTTACTGGAACAACTGATTGTTGATGACTGGTGATATCATAGCCCAAGTTCAGAAAGTTTTTAAAAGCTCTGTAAGTCAAGAGTATGCTCTAAGTATCCAATGAAAAAGTTAGGAAGTTTTTAGAGATCTAGTAGCAGATAAAAATCTAAAGGAAATGATATTATAATACCAAAGCGACCAATAATAATACCAAAGCAAAGGTAACCGATCAAAATGCAAGAAGCACATTCTCCCGAGCTATGGAAACGAAGCTAAGAAAGAATAATAAAAATTAAAAAATTTAAATATTTTAAATCATTATGGAAATTTCTTTGTTGAACTCGACTTTTTTCAGTAAATATAATGGAATATGCAAACAAATTCCAGAAGACTGTCGATTTACGCAAATGAAAAATAAATTCGCGAATTATTGCGCATATTTAATAATTTTAATTTAATGAAATGCATGTAGATTTGTATAATTGTTTTTTTTTTTTTTTTTTGATAAATATGCATATGTGACAGCTGTGTTATCAAAAACCAGCTGCTTTGGCGAGTAGTACTGCGGTCGTCACTAATAAAGTGGTAAGCATTAAGTACACTGTAAAAATTTCAATTGATTAAAATTCCCCAATTCAGTCCTTTAAGATTTCAATATAGCAATGAAGGACTCAATATGGTACATTTTGTTACATAAAGTTGATATGTCTTGTATCGGAGGGCAAAGTACATAGTAGTTTTTACAGTGTAGTCCTATATTCTACATATAATCTTGCCACGTATTAAACAAAAAATTGTATCTAACATGAATATAAAAATGTTAATCCTTCGAAATTGACTCCAAAACATATATTTTACATATGCAAGTATGAATATCACCCTGTTTCGTTGCCTGTCGCATGAATTTTATGACTCATACAAGTGTGTTGAGAGCACAACAGGTTCCATTAGGTCACTTTTATGTGTGTTATATATATTTCTACATCGTTTGTAAAATGTTGCACTAAATCAGCAGGCAAAGGCTATTTGTTAGACATTGCTTCACATATGTATACCAACACCTCTACTTAAAAAAAAAAAAACAAATTGAAGTGCACAGGAATGCTCTTATTATTTGTGGTTGTTTTTTGTGAGGATCAAGGCGAAAATACTCATAACAGTAATATAAGCGTACCACTCGCTACTCAGTTGTACCTATGGATACATAAAAACCTAAACACTTTCATTTTTGAGATTAACCCAGAGATAAGCAGGTGTCTTGAGTGGCAAGTGATCATCTGGCTAGTTAGATGGTTGAGTGAATGGTCTGTGTGATCATAAATTCCTTTGCTTATCTTGAAGAGAGCGTATAAAGTAATATAATTTCTTTGAGAAAGAAGAAGATAATAAAAAAAATATTTAGAAATGCAATTCTTCCGACTAATAATCTCGAATGATCCAGTGTATTTCAAGATCTGAAAAGCTCATCCGTTTTATTCTCGCTCTAAACTTCTCAGATTCAAATAATGTGAAAAGAGTAGAGTACTAAGATCTTATTACAAAAAGACAAAAATATAGATCCGTTATAAAGCAATCAGACAGCGACTGGTTGGTTTAACCTAAAAAAATTTAGAAGCTGGAGGTACCTTGATAAATCAAACAATTTTCAAATAACATCACTTGGACATGGATCGCTGGATTGATATTCTCAACATCGTAGTTTGTTTAGAGCCTTGTTGGTAGTTATGCATATATCGCTTTTTTGAAGTTTTATTGAGCTCAAAAAAATATTTCTAAAATAATTTGAGAAATTTGGTGGATCCATTTAGAGGAATATGCACCATTCATTGGTTTGAGGTAGTTTTTTGAATCTGAAAACGCAATGAGCCGCTTTCAATATAAGTCTCTCGAAATTTTTTTCCAAAGAGTTTCAGAAGCCCAATGCGAGTCCATACTTTCTTTTTATTTTGAAGAGCAAATTGCAAAAATTCGTCAAGAAAAGAAGATTTAAAAATTGACTTCAACCACATGACAACTAACGAGCTGGAGTACACAAACACCGATTATCCACACTCAAAGCAAGCGCCGTCAACCAAAGAAAAGTTAAGGCTGAAAGCAGTGAACAAATCAACACATGCGAACATAAAAGTACGAGTACCAACAGGCAAGTAAACAACAAATATAGGTGTTGTAATTATGCTCAACAATGCTTTACTTGCCTACACTTGGCTCCAACAGTCATACCCCAACTAAGGTGTGACGGTGTGACATTCGATGGCGGCAATGGCTGGACCAACTCTGCCACGCCGCCGCTCAATGAATCGTGTGGTGGGCCAACATGCTGCTTAACCAGCTGGAGATATTTAATGTATGCATGGGGGAATGCAATCACATATTTTACACACTCACATACATATGTATGCTTGTATATGTGTGCGTGTCTTCTGTAAGTCAACTGCATCCTCTTGAGATGGCTGCCTGCCGGTCTAAAGTGCGTTCCCATGTAAATTAGTGTGATTTTATTTGATTGTCGTTGGTGGGGGCCCTCACATTGCATTGCATTCAAAGGCTGATTTGTTGTTATTGTTGGTCGCTTCGCCTGTATCTTTGTATGTTTGAATCGACGGTTTTGTTATTTATAGAACAAAAACGTGTTTTATGAATTATTTTGTGGCACCACAGAAGCGCAAGGTAATTATGCGAAGCGCAGTGTATAAAAGGATAACTCAGCAGTGATATTTGGGATTAATTAAATTTTTATTTCATTGGATTATATAAATGAAGGGCAAAGGATTGTCAACTCCGATGTGTGTGATGACTCAAAGTGACACATGTAATGTTGATGAACTTCTGTACTTACGGCCATTATGATGAACTCATGGTCGTCCTTTAACCTTGATGGTTTTGAAAATTTGATGCCAGAAGATATGAGACTCTTCCTACGGAATATTGGAATGGAAAGGAGACCAGTTGCGGCCATATATAATAATTATATTGCAGTCTTCAGGAGAAAAAAAGAGTCATTCAGTCTGGAAGTATTTTCCTTCTATCTCTAACTACATTGATACATTACATTGAATAGGATAACAGAATCTCAATTACTTGAAGTTTTGCTTCAACTTTATATCCGATAAGAAACGATACGAATTTCGTTCGACACATACTTCTTGCTAAGATTTGGAAGAAAAAAAAATATATCTTCCACATAATGTAAGAAGTTAGTCACTAATAGCGAATTCTCTAAAAATCCTAGTCAAATAGGTCCATTATGGATACAGCAAAAAATTCAAAAACTAGAACCACCATTGTTATCAGGAAAGCAAAGTGTAAGGTTAGTTTCCTGTAGATAACAAGATGATAATGACGGAAGAGCGATCAGCGATAAGTCTAAGGAGGTATTCTTGGGCCTTTGAGAGAGAACACGTTATATACAACTAGGTCTACAACTTTGCTTCCGCCGTTTTCCAATAGATGTCTATATGGTCAGGCACTGGTCGATTAAATCGATTTTTTTTATATCGATCTTGGACATATGTGTCAACATTAACCAAACAAAATATTTGTAGAGATCTGTTTGCATGCCAAGCTTATTCTCAACTGAAAATGTCACTTTTTGAGCCGAATTCTCGACATTTGCGGGAAATTTTGCTTTTCTTTTTTAATTCCAAGAAAAGCGCGGCTGAGGCTCATCGAATGCTTTCGGATACGTACGGTGAGGCTGTCCTAAGTGAAAAAAGCTTTAAATTTACAAAAAAAAAAAAACGGCGGAAGCAAAGTTGTAGACCTAATAGTAAGAACTATGATATTATAGAAATAACGCGTGAATCTAATAGATCGTCGAGGGAACTATTGTCCCTTCCAAATTTGGATCGTAAGTAAATCTAAGAAGTTTAGTAGAAGTTTTAAGAACTATCTGATCTGTTCCGAAGAAGAGTTATTTCTATAGGATTACCTCTAATGCATAAAACAGTAAAGTGATGGTTGACAGTTGTTGCTGTTAGTGACAGATTTTAGATGGGAACTTAAACCTTATCAGTTTTATGATAGATAATCATGATTTAGATCGACATATTAAACAGAGAAGAGATATCTTCAAGAGATTTATGAAACAAAGTGAAGTACTATCTTCCAGTACGAGACAAAAAGCTCAATGCTTAGACTAATCAGTTTATGAATTGTTAATACCTTAGCAATGTTCGATACATTGAACCAGAATGATCTAAAAACAGGGAAAACCACATGTAGGGAAAGAAAGACCTTTTCAGTTGAAAAACTAGAGTATAAGTATAGTATAGTAAAAGCTTAAAACGCTCTGAGTTATGAAATTTGCCTGATAAAAGAAAATTTAATAATAAAACCATACGATAGTTATGCGAACTTGAAAGAATACATGCCGCTTTATAGTAAATCTGACAAATGACGCCAAATTAATACACCAACAATGTAAAGGGTGTTAAAAAAGTTCAAAATTCAAGCACAGACTATATTCAGATTAAATATCACAATTAGAGTGAAAAGAGTCGAAATCGCTTCGAGCATTTCGAATACAATGTATTTTACGGAACGAAGAATTTTAAAAAAAGAAAAGAAAAAATATTCAACAACTTTCCGACACTTGGTAATCGAGCATATGCAGCATAGCTGTCAATTTGGCAATTATTTCATATTTTCTGCATACCCGAGCGGACATACCAACATTTGTCACATTACACTCGCCATTTAACTGACAGCCCGAATGACGGACTGACTAAGTTGAGTGAAGTTGACTTGAGGAGCACCACAGTGCCAACTGGAGGCATGCAAGCCTGGTAATTTCCGCAACGAGCGGACTCATCAACAGCTGGCAAGGAGACGAACTGTACGGAGACAATGCGAAAAAGGTGATTATAAATGGAAACAACAACAGCAACAGCGCGCAACAAAAATAAATTGCACATTTTAAAGGCCATTAAAAGAGGAGACAAATAATTATTTACAACCGCATCACCCGAAAAAATTCCATCACCAATTAAGCAAAAAATAGGAGGGAAAGCCAAAGTGGCAGGCTGAAGAAAAAAATGGAATTCGCAAACTGGCAACAACAAAAAATTTCAACTGAAAGGACATAAAAAATTACAACAAACACAATCAGCAAATGAGTATATGATAACCATTTGTTGTTGTTGTTGTACCGCTGCGACAGTTCGATTGCTTGGTGATCAGGTGCGCGATGTGCAGGCTTGGCGGCACACAGTGCGACCATTTAAGCGACTGACGTTGCGGAAAGTGAATTTTAACTGCCTTCCAGTGCAGCGAGCGAGTGAGTGAGTGAGCGCGCGTGTTGTTGTTCTTCTGTGGGGCAACGCACATTTTGGCGTTGGCAAATTAATTTACAAAATTTCAAAAATGTGTCCTCGTTGCAAAGTTCTACATACTTGAAACCTCCACAGCAGGTCACCGAAGGTGGCATGCATACATGCAAAGCGCTACAGAAAGTAAGGGAGTATGAGTTAAGTTGGGACAAGATAGAATTGGTTTGACATTAAGGTTTCAATCAATTCTCACTTTTCTTTTCGAGAAGAGAGATGGACGAATGGGTGGTCTGCGGTTGGAGAGAGAGACTGTAGGTGGATGGATAGCCATGTCGAAGGTTTATTGAAACTATTGATGAATGCACTCACCAGGAAAGTGGTCTAATTGACACGCGGAGAGCGGCCTCTGGTTTGGCAGAGAGATTGAAGGCGGGCGGATGGACGACCGAATTGACCACGTCGATTGTCTAAGTAGCCAAAATGTATTGGAAATAATACAACGATGGATGGTCGGATGGATGTATCGACTAAACGGACCAATATAAGTCGAGAGTCTATTTGGAAATAAGGATCAGTGAAAAGACAGAGTGTCGAATGAAAGCCCAAAAGATCGGTCGACACTCCAGCATGAATGAACTAACCGTTGGTCGGGATGGATGATTGAAGGGAGTAAAGGAAAGATGTCTATCGACGGTTCATTGGGATTGACATATTATTGAACTGACCGATTGATAAATGAAAGGCCCAACGGCAATAGCTTAAGGCGATCTGATAGATTCTCGCGGTCTTTTGGAATCATATATTAATGAACTGACCGACTAATGACTGGGATGCTATATGACAATAGAAATATGGCTACCAGGAATATAAACATTAAAGAGTAGACAAATATGTGGGAGAAAAGGGATGAAACGAAGGTGTTGAACGAACGGACGAGTTCGAAAAAGAACAATAGATTCACGGATTAAGGAATTAAAAAATTGTAGATCGGAGGAGTTGATGGAAGAAAGTGAGACAAAATTAAGGAACGATAAAACGGATGAACAGATCGATTCAAAGATGGGGCGCGAGAGTGAATAGAATGAAGTAGAGATTGAAGGAAGGATAAGTCGATAGAAGGTCTTAGAACACTAGACTCATGGATGTATCAAGTAACTGGCGGACGGATTGATGGATGGAAGCACACGTGAAGGCGAAAAAAAAATATCATGGATGATATGATATTATACTGTAATGACTGCTTTATGATCCGACTCAAAAAATATGAACAGAACAAAACTATAAAGTCCTTCTGCAATGTATTGGGCTCGGGTTTAAAAATGAGAACAAAAATTAGCTCAAAATAGGTTAAAACAACAGAAATTGAAATGAAATGAAAGCACCTGACAAAAATGACCGCACGCAGAAGTTATTAATTTTAGGAAGATGCCGGGACAGCAGGTTGAAAAAACATACAGACAGACGAAACATGTGAAACAGACGAAGCAGATGATCCGAAGTGAGCCAAAAAAGAAAAACACAATAATCGAAGCAGCAGTAGCCCGCAAAGCGACACAGTCAAAACGTAGTCAAATAGCAGTCAGTCAGTCAATAAACAAGTGAATACCAACAACACAGCAGTTGTCGCATCAGCATGTGGCATGCCACAGACACCAGCATTTACTCAACCACCAGAGTAAGTATTTGTAATGTTGCGGCACACACCTTTCGATTGACACCAGGCATGCAATGTGCCCAAGAGCAATCAGCAAGCCAGCCTACCAACCAACCAACCAGCTAGTCAAAATGGTGAGTCAGACACAGTCCGTTAGTAGAACAGGCTGCTGTTGAAGCGAACGTGTGATTGGAGATGCGGGTAAGCGGAGCCAAAATGAGAGTAGATGGTTGAGTACAAAAATGCAAAACACAAAAGGAAGTCAGCCCAAAAAAGGTGCAATAGCAACAACAACAACAACAGCAACAATAAAGCAGCAGAAGCAGAAGATTAAATGAATGGCATGAAAGCTGTTCATCAGCAGCACGCAAATGTCGCAACAGCAACAACGATAAAATGCAAGTAGCCTTTGCATAAGCCTAGTCAACAAGCCAGCCAGACAGCTAGCCCGCCAAGCAAGCAACCAACCAACCAACCGGCTAACCAGCCAACTAGTCAACCAGCCGGCCACCAGCAGCCGTCTTGAACGTGCATATGTGGTGGCTCCCAAAAAAAAAAAGAGAAGTGAAGAGAAGCGCACAAGAATTAAATAAAGGCACCAACGTTGGCAAATGAGTTGTAGAAGTGGCAGAGTGCGATTGCAGACGCACACACGCACACATGGCTGCTTGCAACGCATCATTTGTGCCTCGTGTTGACTTCACTTTGCAATTCTGACGGCCTTTGGTTGGCTGGTTTGCATGGCTGCTCGTTTATTGCCTCGTCGTCGACTGTCTTTTGCTGTCTGTAGTCTGCCGTCTGCCGCTGATTGCATTGGTATGCGGTGGCATGTGTCACTTGCAACAACCTGCCGGTTGGTTAGCCTGCAGGTTAATACAGCCGCTGCTGCTCTTGCTGCTGTTGCTGTTGGTGCAGATGATGATGGTCACGTTGTTGCTGACGGTGTCGGCGCCGCGAACGCTGTACTTACGTCAGTCTTACGTTGACTACAACGAGAACGCATCTGTTGCGAGGCGATAATGACCATGGTGGTCGTACCAAGCGGCATTGCGGCATTTTGTAGTGGTTTTTGCGGCAATTGGCAGCGGTTTGTCGTCAGTCGCGCATTGTGGCAGTATTGCGAAGGGGTGTGTAAGTGTGCGTGCTTGGCGCGTTACAACTAGCACACCTACTCGATTCATTTAGTGGTTGAGCAGTGTTGCCAATGTTAATCGAAATGTTATTGAAATTGCTTTAGCTGAAAAATTTTAAACTTGAAAATACATGCATTTTACATTTTGTGCATTTTTAGGCTACTCCGAATCAGAAAAGTATACGAAAATTCATTTGAGCTCTAAAAACTTTCGAAAACTGTTATAAAGACAATTTGGCGCACTGTTAGACTACTCCGAATTAGTCCGGAAAACTCCGAAAATTTCCGAAAATAAAAACTTTCGAAAACTGACACAAATACAATTTGCCGCATTTTTTGCACTACACCAAATTAGTCCGAAAATCTCCGAAAACTTCCGAAAATCTAGGAATGGTATATTATTGCACCGAAAAGCATAAAAAATATTTATTTGTTCATATATCCATAACCTTGCTTGCTTGATCAATATAAAATATTTAAAAAAAAATTGTGAAAACTTAAGACAAAATATTTGAACTATATCTATTACTACTATTACAATTTTATTACAGAATTATGTTACTGTGTATCCGTCCCTTTTACCTAAAAGACCAAATTTTTATAAGAAATACAAAATTCGAAATATTTAACTAGGGTGACAACCCTGCTTTTAATCGCTACTTTACGAGTACGTACATTTACCATTGTTTGTTAGTTGCAAGTGCGCATGCAACTTGTCATTTGGCGCGATAAGGTGTCGATAATACTGTGGAAGGTCTCGTTAACATTCAAAATGTTACGGATATGTTGCGGTGGTATTGAGGCTACTTAAATAAATACGAAATGTTTTGGGTGGTTGTTTTTGTTATTACAATGCTGGTAGCAATTCGGTATATTATGACTATCGCAATTTGCATTTACATGGCGTAAATTAATTGTTGCAAGAAGGTAAGGTTAGATATTGGTGGAATTTGAAAGGAAAGGAAGAGTAAATAGATTAATAAGATATTGAATTAGTTGGAAGGATGCGTGGCTATTAGAGTAGGAAAATATATTCATAAGTTTCTCTAATCTCAATCAGTTTGGTCTTGAAGTTAGATAAAACCGAATTTCTAGGTTCTTTAAATTTCCTCGTTCCTATATGAAAATATGGCACTAATGTATCTGAACACATTCCATTTCCTTTAGAGAATTCACCGACCCATTAATTAAAAAACTAACTTCATCTGAATCAAATATGCCCAGAAGATACATAGATAGATCTTGACCTGTTTAGAAATACTGGGTCCAGAGATTGTGTTAGAATTTTGGACTTCATTATCTATTTTACGACCTGAGCCCTTATGTTGTCATAAATCGGCTCTTTTCAATGTCCTTTTATGTCTATATTAGGATGGATCCCAAAAAATGTCTACAGAATATCGCAAGTTACGTTTATAAGGTGATAAGTTGTCTGCCGAAGAATATCAGTGGACCAATATCGGAAAGATGGACTTCTGATTGATAAATATTAAGAAGTTTGACCAAGATCAAGTTGGAAGAACATCAACGATCGTCTATGCCGGAATGGGAGATCATAGAAACTTATGAGCAAGTGTTCAGGGCTCACAAAAATGTCTAGATCTCTAGAAAGTCGTGAAGACTGATTAGTACTTCGAAACGAACGGTCAGATTTTTTTTAGATTTCAGACTAATATAACGGAATTTAGCGCTATTGAAACAGTGTCATTCGGGTTCACAAGCTCGGTATAAATAGATGAAAGGCAGAAAAAACGGCTCTTCATTGAGAATTCGAGCTCTCACACATCATCACCTACGCTGAGTCCGAATATTTACGACTTCAACCTTTTTGCTCACAACGTTTTGTTCACCAATTGTTAAAGTTTTCTTTTTTTTTTTTTGTTATAAAAAGATATATGTCTCCGGCTTAAGGCAGTGAAATCTGTGCACAAAATTTCCAAAGGGATAATGCACTTGCACTTAACCAATGCACACCGAATGTAGCCAGCCATCAGACCAGCGATAGCACCAAGGCTTATCTCATTAGCAGCGCAACTGGCAATAACAACAACTGGCGTTGTTGGCAAAGTAACGGCGGCCGCGGCGGTAGCTTGGGTCGCAGGCAACCACGACGGTTGTTGGAGGCTACAGAAAAGGCAATAAAATTTCAACGAAATAAGCAATCGAATAAAAGGAATTAAATCGACGAGAAACAGAATAAAAAAATAAAACGAAATCGATTGAGGCATAAAAACACCTGCGGCACAATTACAACAACAACAGCAACGGCAATAATCAGCTAAGCGGCGCAACTTGAAAAATGTTTAATGGTCATTGGAAGGTGTAAGATGTTAAAAAGAGAAGCTGCTTGATGAATAAATACGACGAAAAGGCAACGGTGGCAAAGGCAGCGGATCGGTAGTGGCAATTGAATCGCGGCTTGAGCCTTAAAAGGATTTCGTAATACGTAAAGCGACAATGAGGCACTTAAAAATAGTGCGGCGGATAAAACGCCAATAAAAGCGGGGGTCTGTATGTGTTTGAGATGTCTGTATGTATTTATTGTGTTAATTAGGGTGGTTCTTAAAGAATCTCAAAAACATCTTTTGAGTCTCAAATTAATTGAAAAAATTATATGGAATTTGGTCTTCATTTCAAATGGTTTTGGAGCTTTTTATAAAAAAAAAATATTTTTTAAGGATTACCCTAAGTTGTTGCTGAGATGAAAAAATATAGAAGATAAGTAATTCATATAAATTATGGACTCGAATAATGGCTTTTGACTGAGGAAATATCTATCAAAGAGGAAAATTTTGTATTGGAAAAATTATGATCTCACATTTTAGTACCACCCTACTGCTCAAATGCGTGCTCATTTCTTTCCTCAACTTTTTTTCAATACAAATCTTCTTTAATCTTCTTAACAATAATATGTGAGTCTGTGTGAATGAATGCATATAGGAATCTATAGATTTTCACCCGCTTGAAACTGCCTGAAATATTTGAACTGTCCTGTCCGTCCGTTCGCTGGTTTTGACTACTTTGGCAATACACACTGATTTCTTGTTAGCTGCGCTGATGATGTACCTTTATTTTGATTGGAATGCCTGCATGTGTTATAGCACAATTTGTTGCTGGAGCTGCGGTGTCCGAGACAAGGCGACAATGCAATTTTAGCGCAAATCAAAGTCTCGATGGCGTAAGTCCGCAGTCGCTTGCCAGAATTGGTGCGACAAACGGAAGCGACCACGTGCGTCGTTGGCCGCGGCGAAAGCTCAAATTGGTCGAATGTTAAATGCCCGCTTGCGACAGGATACATGCGGCAACATCGCCGCAACACCTTAGTTAGTGTGTTGGCAGAAAAAACAAGTACAACAATACAAATAAAAGAAATGAAAATATGTCACAAGCAACACCAATGAGATGTGTCATTAACACCTTGGCTGCGTTTCAGATGAGCTACATCAGCGTTAAAGCCTAACAACAGCGGCCTGCGTGTTTATGGTGGACAAAATGGGAGTGAGCTGGTGAACTGTAGGTGATTGGTAGTTAAGGAATATGGCACAGTGTTTTAGTTGAGCGAAAATAAGCTCGATAAATTCTTCCCTGGAACTAATTCGTGATGAGGTTTTTGGATTAAATGCTTCCACAGCGAAGAACCTGAGTTCGATTCCAGCTCCGATTAATACCTAAACTGTTTTTCTAATAATGGTCAACCCTTTACAGACTTAAATGAGTCTCTCATAAAGTCCATACAAATTTTTTGGACTTTAAAATTAAAATTTGTTGGACCTTCTTTAGCATGTGATAAAATCTAGGCTAACCCCACAGGTAGGCCGACGAGCTTGGCTAAGTATCCATAAATCTATGTCTTCATCTTTATATCGAATACCAACACCAATGACCCTAAAGAAGGATTTAAACACCTCGCTCACACTTAAGAACCGAAAACGCTTATATGTTGACTGTATATGTATATGATTTACTTTGCGGCTTGGGCCTATTTGGTCTTCTTCGATGGGTGGAAGTACCCTTAGAAGTCGCCTTAAAAATTCAGGAGACCTGGATACGATTTAAATTTCTTGCTTAAATTTGCTATTATGAAGACAAAAACAACATGTTTTGAACGGACTGGGAGAGCCACCGACACAGTCACTTCGGTATAGCTCTCTAATTTTGATTTCCAGCAAACAAGTACATTAGTGCTATAGCCCCAAAGTGTCATACAGACATTGCCAAAAACAAAAAAGTGTAAGAATTGAGATTCGAATTATATCAATTTCAATATCTGAATCTGGACCCAGCTACTTTTTCCTGTCCTCAGGATAAGATAATGATACATAGTGAGACTGACGCAACAATATTGAAGATTTAAGTGAGATTTTGCTAAAAAGAAACGAGTTTTTATTTAAAATGATATGAACTTTAAGCTTGTAAGCCAAGGAAACGACTAAGAGGTATATAATTTGATTGACGTGGACAAATAGGTTTGATCGCTAATCGGTGGACCATATGCTTGAATATTGGCAATGAAATAATAACAACTACTCTAGAACGGAAAATTCCGAAAATAATCAGAAAATACTGAAAACAGAGCGGGATCCGAAACCTTAACATTAAGCGATACCGAAAGAAGATTACCTCTACTACGACTAACCTCGAAAAGAGATCGTTTAATGTCGAAATTCCTGAGTTCTTGATCACAAGACACTGTAAATAAGAAAATCAACTTTGATTGACAAATACACACGCCGACTATTATCCAAGGTTGTTACTGTTTGTTATTTCTTGCTTCTTGTCTGCCAATCGCCTATATAGCGCGATAGGTTTTTTCGCACTCGCCTTCAATTACGAATACAATTGATATCCAATTATGGGCGAATGCTTTAATCCGCACGCTAAGCCATTTGCTAACGTCACACATGCGCGTAAATCAAATTGCATTTGTGGCAAGTGTTAAGTGGCAAGCAGTATTTTTAGAGTTTCAGATTTTTTGCAAGATTCTTTCTTTTTCATTTTTATTGTAGAGTGTGATCAGCTGAAAGACAACTTGGGTTGTTGTAAGAGTTGTTGTTTTTGCTTTTCTTCACTTTGTGGCACGCTATTGGAATTTTAGTTTGAACAGTTTGAATGCCACTTTGAATTTGCACTTTTTTTTTCATTTTAACCTGTGTAAGCACCCTGTATCTGCTGCACTCGCATTTAAGCAACAAACGTATATATTGTAGGCAAATGCTATTTGTTGCCACTTAGCGCCGGTTCAGCGGTGATTTTGCACAAAATCCTCTCAAGTGCCACTTGAGTTTGTCCATTGTTCGCCATTGTACAGCGTCGACGCCCCGCTGGCCACATGCTGTGCCATCTCAAGTACCGTACCAAACTAATGCCATTTACTTGCCACCGGTATTATGGCTATTTGTGTTGCACGTATCCTTCTTCCTGCTAACGCGCTTGTGGCAGGTACAAAAAAAACACATATTTACCTGTTGCCACACACTCAAGCACTCCAGCGCTAGTTCTTTGAAAATAAAGTAGAAATTAAAATTGGCAACAGCAACAACAACAACACTATTCTACACTGTCTGTCTTTTCACCTTCTCGGCTTTTATTTTCGGTCCATACAAAAGCGCAGACGGTTGGGTTAATTTAAACTGGCGCCATTGGCACAGTTGGTGTTGGGCACGTCGTTGCTGTGTCTGTTGCTTCATGCAGACGGCTCTTGCTGCTCCGCTTCTGCTGGTTCTTAGCGGACACTTATGAGCTCAACGTGGATGTATGTATGTATGTCTGTGTGTGTTGAAATGTTGAAATTTTCAAATTGTTGCCATTTTGGCTATTGTCATTTTGTAGCGAACAAGAAATGTTGTTGTTGTTGTTATTATTATAGCACTTGCCGCGCGAAAGGTAAACAGGTGTATATGTGAGTGTGTGTGTGTGGCAGGTACTTCCACTTTGCGTAAATAGCAAGAGTCTCAGCAGTAAATCACGACACATACGCTAAACAACAACAACAACAGCAACGAGCAGCGAAAAACACCTTCCTTCACTTAGAAATATTCAATTTCTTGCTAGGCGATAATTAAATATATGAAACCTGTTGCTACAAATTTGTCTGACCATGCTTTGTTGCAAGTGGCATGTATGTATGTGTATTACAACTTGTCTGCGCGCACTAAAGACAAGGACGTGTATTTACTAACATTTTCCATTGTCCTGCTGCGTAGTCAAGTGGTGGGCGTTTGCTTGAGGTTTGGCTCCGATTGCAATCGTATTAGTTGCATTTGTTGTTTTTGTTTTTTTTTTGTGCTGTTTTTGGTGGAATTATGCTGCGCTTTGTGTTGACAAGTGTTGAAGAATAGCGCGCACACCTGAGCTAAATACAATTTGAAACAATAGTTTCTCAAGTGCTATTATTGTTAAGAACGCGCACGCATGCTGAGCGGGCTATTTTGGTGCTTGACTATACAACATACATATATACTTTTATAGATCTTCAGAAAGTAGATAGCAGTTTCTTGGATACGTAAATAGGTAAGTATATATGTAGTATATACACTTGTTAAGGTCAACATGATATATGGAGGACACACGACAATACCAAATTTATTGAGACATACAAGTTATGGTTGAAATGGCATGCTTTTAAGACAAAACATATTGAAAGGCAACTGGGTGATGACAGCTGTGATTGTTGTAATATTAGGTTGGCCCATATCCCCTTCCTCTTTTTTGCTCTTTATTCAAAACTTTATAAAAAGTGTTACAGTGATCGGATTTAGTTCAAATATGTGCCGTTTCGTTCGATAATCTGTTTCCATCTAGACGGCAACTTCATAATAACCCCTCCTAAAAGCCTCCCTCCTTATTTGCGAAGAACTCGGACACCCACTTTTCACAATTCTCTTTTGAGTTCAACTTTACACTGCCAAGGGCGTTCGCCATGGACAGTAACATGTGGTAAGTAAGCACTTGGCGCTATGTCCGGACTATATGGTGGATGCGATAAAACCTCCCATCCGAGCTGCCGTAGCTTCTGACGAGTCATCAACGAAAGGGGTTGGTCTGGCGTTGTCCTGGTGGAACACTACACCCTTCCTATTAGCTAATTCTGGACGCTTCTGGTCGATCGCCTGCTTCAAGCGGTCCAGTTGTTCGCAGTATATGGTAGAATTAAGCGTCTGGCCATATGGGAACAGCTCATAGTGGATGATTCCCTCCAAAACCCACCAAACCCACAGCAATACCTTCCTGGCCGTCAATCCCGGCTTTGCCACTATTTGGGACGATTTAGCCTTCGGCCACGATCGTTTTCGCTTGATATTGTCGTATGTGATCTTTTTTTCGTCGCCAGTCACCATCTGCTTCAAAAATCCATCCTTCTGCGGATGGTTTAAAATTGTTTGGTGACTAACTCCCATCTCCTGGGCGATGTCACGAGATGCCACATGCCGGTCTAACTCGATGTTTTCCATGATTTCATCGGTATTCGTCGTCATAGGTCTTCCTCCGGCTAGCTTATCGTTTTCACCCGCTCTGAATCGTCGAAACCATTCCTCCGAAGTTCAAAGTGACAGAGCACCATCAAGACTTTTCAAAGATGTATAGTATGTAGGCAAATCGAAGCGTAATTCTTAAATTTGGTAATTATTATATTTTCTTCTTTGCCTTTTTCTAAGATTTTGTAGTTCAAACGTTCCAATAACGTCAAGCAGTAGACGAAAACCAAGAATCCGAACTGATTTGATGCGAATCATGTTTCATTTATCGTATCCAGAAACTTTTCCTTCGATCATTTTATGTATTTAGAGTGCCAGCTATCTCGATAAGGTTTTCGATCTCTCTATGACGGCAGAGTCGATGCAATTTTTTAATTTTATGTTTTGATGATTTGTTTTTAATATCAAATATCCTGCTAGATGTTATTGAGTCTAATTAAAACCTAAAGCGAGCATCAGGATGGCATGGTTTTTGGATTATCCTTCGATGTAAGACACCGTGGACTTATTTGTGTCGAATTAAGATACTTTCAGAAAACTATTCCGTAGAAGAACTTAGTAAAACTGTAAGCCATATCTTAAAAAAAATTTAGAACCACTAACAACACCAAAAGAATCCATGAAATTCCATAAATAATATTTCAATAATAAACAGTTCTACTTCTAAAAATCCAAATCTCCACATAAAACATAAAAATCCAAGTTCGAGCAATAACTATACAAATTAAAACTCACAAAGGGCATGTCACATTACAGCCAACATGAGTCAGTGTAATTAGGAAGCATTCAAAATGCCACAAAATCATCGACTTGGTCTATTAAATGCTTCGATAAATCTCGACAAGTCGTCAAGCACATAGTAAGTATGTATTTTAGGAGTGACGCTACATACAATGTCTGCGCACTGACTGTAGACACTTTAGAAGAAAGCATGTACCGAAAAATAGATTTCACTTGCTGGAAGTGTCAACTTTTGATCTTTTATGGGCAAAATGGAATTTCTACTGTACTTCGACGGGCAGAAGACAATCGTCTAAGGAATTTCTTGTTGCTTGCAACAAAATGCATAAATTTAAGACCAAATTTGTGCGTAGTCGAAGACAACTAATAACAGTGTTGCATGGGGTGTGGCACATCTATTGGCATGCAGAATGCCACAAATTTAATGAGGCAAATGAGTGCAAGTGCGTGTTTGGATCGACAATGAGGCGGAGAAAGCTAGGATGTTAACATTTTACAATTTTATTATTTTGGTTTTAAGTTTAAGGAATGCAGCTAAATCTATAATGTGGAAAATTATTTGCAAACACAGACGAACAAGCCGCTGTTATAATCTGCCAAAGTGTTCCAGGGATCCAAGCTCTATAGAGTAGAACTTTCACGCTGAGATAAAATCGAAAACGGTTATGAAAAGCTTTTTTATATAGCATACTTCTTTAGGTTATTAACTTATATACCAAGAAGAAAATGTTCAACATGTTCTAAGTGTGAAGTCCCGAAGATATTGGAGATAAACGGAATTGAATGTTTCAATATTACCAAATTACACTGGTATTAGCTATCATTTCGGGATAAGTGAACTACAATGATCTAGTATAGAGACTATATATTATATTTTTCCATTCTACTATAAAGATAAAACCGTATATCCTCAAGAGTACTCGAAATCACGCCGAAATGTAAGTAAAATCTGATCTAAATGAAAAAGTAAGTGAGCCCCGGTTGGGTAAAAGGAGATGTAATCTTAATGAAGAATATTAGGAATGGGTCTTAGAATGAGAGATTTTGGAACTTCGAATTCGAAAGAATATGTTAAAGAATTTTTTATACCTTAAGTGACCACTTTATAAAAAGTAGATAAATATATGATAGAAAGTGTGATATCCCCTTGAACAGTATTCCGGTTGGTTAATCCATTTCTGTGTTTAAGTATATTAAATAATAAGTTTAAGATGAAAGACTGTTTGATTTCTTTCTGAGTAATAAAATCTTCGATTTATAAAGACAATTTTCTACGACTCCGGAACTGTGCCATCAATTACACAATTTTAAAGTTAAAAAATTTATCATCAACAACTTGTGTTTACAACAAGCTGCAGTCAAATAAAATAAAACAACAACAACAACCAGGAAAGCACAAAACAATGCCAAGCAAGCGCAACGGTAGCATTATTGACACCACATGCCAAGCTATTAGGCTACCGTGCAGTCAAAGACTACGACTTGCATACACCATCAAAACAACAACAACAAACACTATAGTGAAGTGAGAAAATAAACCAACTGTATAAAAATGGTGGTGGCATTTGATGGAGGCAAACATAATATTATACATGAAACACAATAAAAACAACAAAAACAATTGGAAATAATTTCCAGTCAAGACATTGAAATCTCTAAGCGTTTTACTTTGAAAGCAGTGCAGCAATCAAACAACAATTGACTGACCAATATTGGCGCTTTGGGCCATCTCGTTTTTCGCATTAACAAATTTAATTTATAGCCATCAGTGAGAAACTACTGTGCGCCGCCGCCTTAAATGCGATTACAAGAGTAATTTAACACAAATTTCCGAAACAAAAATATAATATGATCAACTGTAGAACAAAAACAATAAAATTCGTTTGACGAGGAGTGTTTGAGAACTCAGTGGGTTTACTGGGGACAGGTGGAGCATATATTGAAAATAAGAATTCCAAAGTAACTGAGCGTCAAAGTTATAGAATTGTTCGAAATCATCGAAGGAATCCTAAATTGTTACCGAAAGGTTGTGAAAAGAAAGTTTAAGAGGTTGGAGTTTCCAATAGTATCGGGGTTATATTGATGTGTATTGATACGACTGCTATTTAGAGTGAAGATCTTAGTAGAACGACTCATAAGAAATGCTAGGGGCCTCAGATGTCTGTGTGATGACTCAGTGTTTCCTGAAAATTTTCGGACGAGGACCTAAAAGACCTCTTCCGCTAATCGAAAAGACTCAGAGTTCCTGATTGAAGGAGTATAGTATCTGGGGTCAACATCTGTCCTGCTAGATACTCTCTAAAAATCAAAATGTTTTTTTTCGGTTGGACCAGGGAATTTCTGATTTACGACACATCTCTCAACAAAGGTTCTGTTATTCACTTTAGACCATAGGTTCATTCGTGGAACCGTGGACTTCTCCGGTGTTGTGAATAAAGTTAAGCTTATTTGATCAATATATTATTCGGAGATCCGAATAGGACGGGACTTGAACTGCAAATACATGGAACTGGGAAAGAACACATTAACACAGTTAACCATTCTACGGTTACCTCGTAAACGGAGTCGAAACTAGTTTTAGTGTCGTTTCGTGACGGTGAAAGAAGTTTGAGTGCAACGTTTGGAAACTAGAAGAAATATTTATGCACAGAAGTGACGAAAATTTCATTGAAACCAATGTCACGTGTCGGATCCTGAAGTTGAATCTATATTTTTGGAGAGTTAGGAGACCTAAGAATAGTACTAATCAACTTTCTTTCCTTTAAAAATTCTCTGACTCCTTGAACTACCCTCGTACATACTGTTTCAGCTGTCTCTGCCATCACTTGAGGGTGCATGCAACATACAGAAGCTGTGTTATGAGAGATAAGTACGATGGATATTGTTTAAAGTTTCGCAGCATTTTACAAAAGCAAAAGCAACCGAATTGGCATTATTGAACGTTGAAATTGATTTTTTGTTAATCATATTGTTGTTGTTGCTAATCGCTTGCGGGTGTTTGAACGTCATTGAGATTGGCTGCCTGCCTGCTGATGACGGTGGCACGGTGGCATGATGGTGTTGCAAGCAGCAAGTTGCAAGACGGCGGCGTTGCATGCATAAGCGTGGGAAATCGCTGTTGGTCTCAAGCAAGTCACAAGCAAGCGTGCAACAAAGCAAAACGAATACAACAACAAAAGTAAAAAAAAAAACAATAAAAACAACAACAACTGCTACTGTGACTACTGCAAGTGCCAATAAGCTGGCAACAACTCCCAAATCAGACGCCAAACGATTGCACAGTTATATGAGTATGTTGCATGCAGAGTAGGCGTCAGTGGCAGACATTTGCGTGCAACAATTTCTATAACCAAAAATTTGGCAACCATTAAAAAATTCGCAAATCATATAAAAGCTTTGTTTTTGGCATTGTTGTTGTTGCCACTTGTGTGCACATGTTTCATTAGAATGTCTGTGCGCGCTGCACGGTACGTTTATCAACGCCACAACAACAACAACAATGCAGCCACCAATCACTTTGATCGGGAGTTGGGTTGCAACCTTCAATCGACAATTGATTGTCGTCTCCACAAATCGCAATCATTTTATGTGTGCGTTGGTTGCATGCATTTGATTGCCGAGTGTTTGCTGCTGTTGCGTCGCCTTGCGGCTGTCACGTCGCCACCAACGACATGAAGCCGCTGCCGACGCGTACAGTTCGTTCCTGTGTGATCCTGACCTCTAATTGAGGCAGCAGCGCAAACGGCGGTGTGGCATGTAATTTTGTAGCCGACATCAAATCAAATCAAAACAGTCGGAGTTCCCACAAACACCGACCCGATCATATTGTGGGTACTTAATTCGGTGTCATGCCGCAATTTTAATTGACGTTTTTCGTTTTGATTGACTGGTCGCCTCTCGTTTTCGTAATATTATAGTCACATTTTAAATTTGAGCTGGGTAGACTAAATAATTAGGGTATCGGCAAATGGAATTCATATTTTTGCTTAACTACAGATATTTGCTGGCGTTTTAGGTTATATGGTGGAGTTTTTTGGAAAAAGGATGCAATTGTACAGAAGTTATAGGAAACGCAGTGGCATCCCTACTAAACAGCAAACAGAAAAAGAGGTTGAGAAAAGTTGCCATCAATATTGAAAATGTGGACTCCCATCCCCTCTGAGCTGAAACAATGAATTTGAACCCATGACCTACCGATGTCCCGTACTGAAAGCTCTTGGTAAGGAATTACCAGCGATGTTTGCCAATTCAAAAGAGTATTGAATATTTTCTCCAACGGTTCTTCTGTGAACTCTCTTAGTTCCGATCCGATCTTAGATCCGAAGCCTTGCGACCACCTATTATGACATTTGTTTGGAGTCAGAAGGCTCCTGGCGTCATTGCCAATGTGGTTAGAGATCTTATCCTGGCAATCTCATCTCAAAACAACACCACTCTGGTATGGTGTTGAGTTCAGTCTATAACAAAGTTTCTTCTGATCTCGTTATATTACATTAAGGAAGTCACTGCACACTCCATAATGTTCCAGTTAACACACCTCATGAAAAATGTTAGAGGCGAATTCAGACGAACTCATCTAGTGAGGAATCTTTGACCTCCTAACTGATCTTTCTTTAGACCAATACTCCACATTCAATACGTAACAGTCGATGCTGGGAACTGTGGATCATACAAAAATGGGCAGATTTGTCAGCTAAATTACCAAATAAACTAATTTATGGCTTCTCTAAAGCTATCTTTCTGTTAACGTCAAAATAAAGGCACGAATTGGACCTAAGCTTCCCTTAAAAATATATATAATCCTCCATGTTAAATGCTTCATGCTAAAGACACTTCGTGGCACTTTAGTTTCAATAAAATTCACTTGCGGTTGCAAATAATTGCTTATATCAACGCATCCCCTTCGTTTGTGTTGCAAAGTTTTAGCAACGAATTATGCAAAATTGCTTTCGAAAATAATTATGCAAATTAAATAGTCGCCTGCTGTGTCTTCAAGTAGCACAATTTGTGCGAAATTTCAGTGGATGACAGAAATTATGTTAAGTAGTGTTAATATAATAATGACTGGGGGTTTATTTACTGGGGGATGAAATTAAAAATACACGAGTACTCTTATAAATGTAATATGAAAGGAAATATTTGGTAGATGCCCAACAGGGAAGCGCCTACAGAATGGCGACATCTGCTTCCGGTCTCATGGTTGAAACTATAGCATTGGACAACTTCAGTCTTTGAAGTAGATGAATTTTCGATGAATTGTCAACAAGCTTTTCGCTAAGCAGAAAACGGAACACATAACTCTTACCTAAATCGGAGGAATTATTGTTAGGAGCACTATTTTTAAAATAGAGGGAAAACGGTCTAAATGTCTTAGGTTGTCGTAGGATGTCTAATCGAAGATTATCATATTAATCATATATTCTCCTGCCTTCTTCCCGAACAAATAAATCGAATTCCTCTCAGTATTCGGAAAATATTTGGATATTATATATGTTTCGTCGTCGAGATCAGTTTACATCATTGCTTCTTAACACCATTACAAAATTTTAGAGACCAGTACAATACGTTTGACTTTGGACCACCAGATGATCTGTTTAGGTTGAGATCTATGCATAATCTTCACTGGTCTGCTAAAGACAAGTCCCTTCTTAAGCCAGAAAATCAAGTATTGGATAACGACCCCATTGCAACCCTTACAACTAGAGAAAAGGCGAACTTCGTTGAGAGCGAAATGAGGAAAAGCTCGTGTCGTAAAAATCAATTGGGGAGATTACTGGATATTATCAAAGCTACAATCAGGCTGATTTTTGACAACATCCGTACTGCCAGTGTAAAAATTAAAGGCAACAATTCGTAAACGAATGAAGCCTAACTATGTCTTAGAGAGTAGCTAAAGATTTAATTGTTCAAGTAAATTTTCAATAAAACAGCCGCAACAATAAATCAACCAGAGCACCTTCGACCGGGACCTACAGGGTCCGCCGAAAAATTGAATCGTCTAGAAGCGCTTGTTTGGAAACAGTTTGAACTTTCAATTAGAAAAAATATGGGGTATGGAACATGACCAGAACATTTCTAATAATTACATAAATAATAATTGGCAGCTTCAAGACTTAGTTTTATTGTTTTGTCTTTCAGTGAATATTTTTCAACGAAATTAGGAAGACGTTAAGTTCACTAATCTTTGGTGTATTAGAGTATTCATACTTATTAGATTGATAACATTTTGAGTAAACTTGAGATCATTTATGTGGAATACTTGGTTCAGATGGATTTTTCGAGATTTTCTGAACTAGTAGATTAAATGTTATCCCAGCCTATACAAGCGAGCTACGAAAAGTCAAAGTAAAAAGAATTCTTATTGCTGTCAGCTGACGTTAAGGATGTATTTGGTAGCTTTGTGGTGTCATGAAATTTATGGGTATTTAAATAAAGGAGAAATAACAAAAAAGAAAGACTCTGCATGGATGGATGTGTGATTTCAGCAAATTCACACATTTTGCACGCATATGTAGAAGCATATGGGCACAGGCGCAGGAGGATGCTAGCTCAGAAGACTACATATGTCTTATATGCGAGTATACATATATGAGAGTATATGTGAACAGGAAGTATGCGCAATGCAAGAGCTGCAGCAACAATGAAAGAAGTCAACACATCACAAGCCCATCAAAAACCAAGGTCACTCATATATGTTTACTAGCACACATATATTTGTGTATGAATAAAGGCATTAGTACACATATTGTAAGTACCCGCGTACTTCCCCACCGCCAATGGAACCAGGCACTTCTGGTGCCCATATGTTGCAGTGCAGAAACATGAAGAGGGTTTTGCGAATTTTCCGAGAAAAATGCGACTGAGAAAATAGCAAAAAAAAGTCAGAATGGTCTCAAAATCTATATACAGATGTTAATATAGATGTGTGACCACATGAGTATGTGTGTCATAATTCATTTCTATGTGGCAGAGTCATCAACGCAAGTCGAAGCCAAACACAAACTCAGAAACAAAAACAAGAAAAAGACACAATGCCATTGGTGAGCTGGCATCTGACCGACCCGAAGAGTCGCTTTGACGCCAAAGCCACATGCAGATACAAGGATACATACACACATACAAACATATGTGGCATGCGTGTGAATGCTGTTTCGCCGCTTTTGGCAATTTCACAAAGTGCTCTGGCATCATATGGTCTGCATAAATGCAAATATGCATACGAAAGAAAAAACAACAATAAAAACATTTTCATATGAGTATTTGAATGCCAAAGCAATTTGCTACAGCCAAACACACGCACGCACACGAACAGTTATGAGTCAGCCAGTACGGCGGCGCAGCAAGGTTGCTGGCTGCTGGTAATGATGCCGCTTGATGTGTAACACATGTGCCCAATCCGTTTGGTCGGCTGATTGATATCTGCGCGCTTTCTCAAGTGCGGCGATTGTTAGCGCCGCAGGCGGCATGCAGCAACGTGCAGCAGGAAATGCATATGTGCTAAAAGGCAACAACAGCAGCAACTAAGCGCTGGAAGAGAGTACGGTGCGAAAGCCGCCAAAGGAAGAGTCCTTGCTCTCCCAACTGACTTCGTTGCAGTCACTTTGCACAGCATGCCACATGTGCAATGTACTCACACTTAAGCACGCATGAGGCACGTAGCATCTACTCACATGTGTGTACGTGTTTGAGACAAAGGCAAAAATATACACACCAGTTGAAGACATATGTACTCGTATGCACCTATTGTCCTATTCAATGTTTGTCTGACTAACTGTCTAACTGCTGTGGCAATCCTTTTTCTCACATATTCTCCTCTTTTACGAAATGCAAAAATTTTCGGCTGTTTTCCTTTTATGACGCCTCGATTGTCTTTATGCTACGGCTCTCTCACTCTCTCAGTCTTGTCTTCACATTATATTTGTTGTATTTTTGCAGAGACCCCGTAGGAAATTTTATTTTTCCAGTATTAAAGTTTTGATTGTTCTTGTTGTAGCGACATAAAATATTTTCCAATACTAAAACAGTCCCGAACGACAGTCCTTGGCAGCATTCCCGTTCAATTTATGTACCCGACTTTCATAAGAACGGGTTCCTATCTTATACTATATACTTAAAGGTTAATTATAAAGGATCCACGATTTCTGCGAGTTAACCCTGCATGAGCTATGTGTATTGATTGAAGAAAGACCATACCTTTCTTGCAGAATCGAATGTTATATGAGCTGCCTCCTAAGATGATTCCAATCTCTCGGGTACTACAAAGCTTTTTCTGCATAGTAAGAAGCTTCAATGATGAGTTTCCGTTTTTTCAAAAAAATTTCCGTCGGGACACTTTTTAATGAAAAAAATTTTACGAAAAAGTAGAATTACAGTCTAAACTATCAAAAATTTATTGTGAATCCTTGGCAGTGCATCCTGATTATGGACCCGACTATTATGAGAACTGGCTATCCTATCTTATTTATATTACTTACAGGATGGTGTTAGACGACTTGGAATTGGAAACTAACGTTGTTGTTAAAGGATCCAACATTTTCGAAGAAACGCAGTTCGTTCATTACTTGGGTCCAGAAAGATATGGTACAAAAAGTCGAGTATTACACAGATTTCTGCAAAGTAGGAAACTTCTAAGATGAGTTCAAGTATTTCAAACAGATTTCCGTCGGCACACTTAATTAATGTTTTTATGTCGGAAATTTGGAAGAAAATGTTGGGATATAGTCTAAACTATCACAAATTATATAGGATGGGTTAATGTAAAGACCTCAGAGCTACAAAATATGACTCAAAACTCTATTTGACCAAATTAGGTCATATTATAAAACTCTGTGTTCAAAATAATGGCACGGTTTTTCAAAAAATAATGAAATGGTTGAGACCATCAACATCCTCACTGGGGTATAGATAAATTTTCCGCTAAAATTTGGGTTATAAAATCTACTTCTGAAAAGGGTTCGCCACTTGCTTATGCTCGACCATAAGCTCTACCGTGAGATCACTTCGAGAATAGATTTAATCAAATTCAAAATCAATTTGTAATATACCGTTGCGGGATTTCAAAAACTTAGGCAAAGTATAGACCCATTATTAATCTAAAGGAAATTAATGAACAATCGAAAATGTGAGCTCATCTAGGTTTACGATCTTTAGATCGGCCTTATCATCAAAAGATTTTTGTAGCAAAAATATTTAATGCAACACCACTCATCCAGAGCCATGACAAAATTTTCCTACAGGGCATCCAAGTGTATATCCACGCAAGTGCGCATGCCTATGTGGTATTTTATTGCTTTTCTGTATGCATTTAAATAAAATAAACAGCTCAGATGTTAAACAGATTGTCGACAAATTGACTGCAATTTGATTGTTGAATTGCCTTCAAGTTGTGACTTCTGGTTTTTGTTTTCACATTGGCGTTTAAGCGTTTACCAGCCACGTCACGTGTAAATACATATATGAGTGTATGTGTAATCAGTTGGAAGTAAAAATATACACGTATCTGTAGACATATGTACATGTGTTTACAGGCTGTAATTGTTAATATTTCACATTTACATAGCATGTAATTGTAGACAGTCTTCATACATATTATATATGTAGATGTTCATGGGTGTGTGTTAATTTTCTTGGCATCCGCAACCGTAAAGGATATGGTTCCTTTAGTAATATGAGCATGCGATAAATATTTGGTGGACAAAACATTGTTGTGAACATATACAATTTGAATATATGCGTATCTTTAACAGATTTACACGCTAAATCCATTAGACCTACAGATGTAGGTTCTCTATGGTTGAATAGTTATTTATTATATATATGACATAGAGAAATTTTCAACTTTTCTCGATCTATAATGACAAAATATATATTGTGGCAGGAAGATAATTAACCAGATATACATAACCTCATATTAAAAATGTTCGATCTTCTTTTATTTCGCCTCTCATTCGAGATATACGAGTATAACCACCCACTCGCTTCAACCTGGTAGTATAGACTGTAATAATACTTCTAGAAATATTTTCTGATTTTTCAGGAAAAGTTCAAGCAAATGCTTAACTCGCTTCAGATTAGTACCGCAACAAACGAGAGTTGTTTAAAAACAATAAGGGAATGGAGTCGATCAAAGTTACTTTAGGTATGTATTTTCTCTCCAAGTATATCATTTGAGGACAGAACTTCAAGAAAAGATCAATAACTTCTGAACTAAAATTAAAATTGATATAATAGATATGTTCGTTTCGAAAAGTATTGTAGAGTAGCGAATCGAACAAACCACTGTTTGAGATCGCTTAGACTTAATCGAATAAAGAAGAATGCCAAACGAGTATACGACTTCAAAGAGGTATCTAACTATTACCTATGTATTTAATTGGATTATTTTATTGGTGCTTTCATAAGAAGCTTTTTATGTAAGAGAGCAGAGCTCAAAGTTAGCGAGCGGAGATCTGATGAATCGAAAGCGACTATGTGGCAGGTTATAGACAGAAAAAGCAACGTTTTCGGGGAGATCTAGAAGAGCATACTGCCTGATTTAATTTATAAGAGCACCGAGAACCATGACTAACTCTCCAATACCAAAGATGGCTTTTACAGTCACTAACCACTAACCGCCGAAGACGTACGAATGAAGGAACATACTGTAGATCCATTGTGTCAAAAGTAAGGAATCTATTAAGAATAAAAATAAAGGAATTAATCGAGTAGCAAGTCAGAACCCAAAAAGAAAAAAAGAAAAACAATCCAAGTAGAAAGCGGAAGGAATATACTTTGTATGTGTCTAGGAATGATGTTCATTGAAAAGGGAGGCTTTGATCCATATCCTTAGATTATATTCATAAATGGGATAATAAGAATGACGAATGGATTAATAGAATATTTTTCATGAAATATATATGCTCAGAACCCAAACAATGTCTGTTGAGAGAAGAAAATATGAATTAAACCTCATACCTAATGGACTCAGATGTAAAGCTTAATGTGGTTGGGTCAAAAATATAACATAAATGATTTTTGAATTGCTTCAAGTCAGTTTTTTTTCGGAAGAGTTTAGTTTAAGTTCGAAATTTCAATTTATGGATTCGGTTTTCGGAGATTGGTTCGTTTTCAGTTAGGAATTTTTTGTTATGAAGCATTATTTGTTTCTTTTTAGTGTATTATGTAGGAACTATACTTCGAAGCTTCATATTCCAGAGCTCTTCCTTGTTATTTTTTTATTTATAGAGCACTGGTGTGACAAAGTTGTTCCATTGAGTTCCTATTCAGTAGTGTATTCCCATGAGGCAATATTCAGAGTGTATTTCGAATGCATAGATGATATTCTCAACTTCACGTTATAGTCTCATTAAGTAGAGTCATATTATATATTTTTTGTGCTTAAGGTAAACTAGGACTAAGTCTATTATTATGATATACAGCTCACAAATTGTTGGTTTTTTAAATCACACCAAACTAGTGACTGGATCTAATCAATTACTGTCTTATATTATTAAGCCTAGAAAACATTTACTTAGATTAAGATTATGAAAGTTCAGTGAGATCTATGAAGTTTTAAGGAAATTAGAAAGAATGCTAGGGATAAGGAGACCGAATGTACTACACATATTCTTAAAAATTGTCTATCGACCGGCAATAAGTATATACAATTTCAAAAGTAAAAGCGAAATTGTTTCTTCCTCAATTCTTCGCCATAACACAAATTGCCACAGCTGTACGTGTTGCTGATTAAAAGCGGAAAAAAGCGAATGCCAAACTGGTAACAATTTCGAAACTTAGTCAGTCATAAATTAAGAATGTTGAAATGGATTTTTAAAAAGAGTTCAGCAGGTCGGCAACGGCAGACAAGCAGCAGTCAAGACAGGAGGCCAGCTGTTGTGCCAACAGAAAATGTGGCAACTGAAAATCAGCTGCATAGGAAGGATATATTTTTGAATACTATGTGTTTAGTTGTGAGTGCATATGTGTGTGATCGAGTGATTTCATGGCAGGTAGGCAGGTAGTAAATGGAATTTAATTCCACTAGATTTGCACCTGATTAATCTACTATAGCAAGTGTAGCACAAAATTCAAAAGAAAAATGAATATAAAGACCACGGAGATAAAAAGGAATACGAACACTTGTGCGTACATACATACATACAGATCATATGTGGAGTGCCGAAGGGAGTCTGAGAAGTAGAAGAAGCAGCAGTGGAATGAAATTCTACACGAAAATGACTTTAAAATGATATAAAATGAATAATTGCCATGGCATTGTGTATGGGATGAGCCAGCAGATTTCAGGGTGCAGACAGAAAAGTAGTGGTGCTGCGGTGGCTGCTGGTGGCGGCTGCGAGCGGAGGCGATGTTTGAGCGTGCTTGAAATATTCTTCTTTTTTTTTGGTTTTTTGGGTTGGGTTATATGTTGTAGCTGGCGGCATGGCATGAGATAGGAGGATGTTTTGCGGTGCACTGAGGGTATAATTAGTGCAGCACAGACGAGCAGACACATCCACACTAGATAAATGTGTATACACATGTGTGTGTGTGTGGTGCCTTGATGACTTCAAAATGTTTGGGGTTAATTCATTTTAAATTTGAAACAACCTGCCAACGCAAGATCAGCTGAACTGAACTGAATTAAACTGAAAATGCATATACAGGCACACACATATATATATGTATATATATACATCCAACGCATGTAGTTATGTATATACATATCTGTTGCAAAGTGTCTGACGTTTTTTGCCTTTAGTGTGGCATCCTTCGTTAAGGTCATCACAGATGCTGCAGGTGATTTCAGCGCGCTATTGCGACAGCAACAATAACAAATTGTTTGCTTCCTGCTATAAAAGAGATAAGGCCAAGGAACATTTTTAGGTTATGTTCGCGGTGAAACATTTTAGTTGTAGGAAACCATGACACACCCCTGAATTTATTTTGAAATCTACATAGGAACCCAGCGCAGCAGCGCAAGTTGATCGCCTTTTCTTCGATTTCGTTAAGTGAACAAGATCAAAGTCTGTTTTTTTTAGAAGTTAATTATAATTTGTTGACTTATGAATGAATACACCGGAAGGAGGAGAGTAATTTTACATTTGATTAAGTAAAAATAACCAAATTAAGAAGATTCAGAAAATACGAAGATCCTTATTTTTTCTAGTTCCTCTATCAATTTCATGCATTATTAACATCCGCGGCTTTGGAATACCTAAATTTCTCAAAAAATATCTTAATTTGAATATTTAAAGGCAAACCCTTGTAGTCTAGAAATAGGGCTGGTATGAATTTGGAAGAGTCACTATGCTTGGCTATCACTTTCTTCGGGCAGAAGTGATAGTGCTAGTAAAAGAAAAAAGTGCGAGGCAAGGAGAATCGAGGCTGAGAGCCGGTGAGAACCGGGAGTCAGAGGATCCGCACAGATCCACAGAGAAATGGAGGAAGAATCGAAGGAACCTTGCGAACCAGTGAGATGCACTTAGAGCCAGTGAAACCCGAGGAGGTCTAGGTAAAACTGACGAAAGCATGAGTAAACTGGAGAGAACTGGGGAAAGCAGGTTTGAGCCCTTGAGTGCTGAAGAGAATCTGTGGAAGACATTGAGGGCCGATGAGAACAGGTAAGAACTCTGAGAACAGTACAAAACCAAGGGGAATCAGGCCAGAGGCGGTGTGTGGGTCATTGAGAACTGGCCTCAGAGGGCTAGTGGGAGCCGTCTTATGGTAACTGATGTATATTTTAATTTATCTCAGTGTAGGGTTTAACATCATTCAGAATGCTATGGAAATCAGCTCTTTCCAGATTTTCTTATTCTCCTAGTCACATATTCGATCAATCGAAAATTCTGTCAAAAGAGTACTTTTCTGAAATAGTCAAAACTATGTATGAGAGATGTTAAAGAGATTCCCTATAAGAAACAGTGATGAGTTGTTAAGCTATATCAATCAAATTGCTATAGGAACATCTTGTCCAGTAGTCTTCTATTTAAATCATGAAGAGAGAAAGAAATTGTGTTTCTTGGGTTCCTCTTACACACTTCCAATTCAAAGCGGTGTTATGAAAAGTATCCTTAAAAGGTTTCTCAAAAGTTCCACTCTCATGAAGATTACCACTAATGAAAATACAACAAAACAGTAACAAATTGTTGTATCAAAGTCAATTAATAAATACAACTGCAACAAAAAAGTACACGAAATAAAACTTTTGTCACAGCTGGCGGCAAATGCTGCGAACATTTGGGTGGCGGCGCGCTAGACTAGTTCCATCACGAAAAAGTCGCCCTTATTTTATGCTGCAATTGCTGCAAATGTTTCTCTCTCCACTTTTGTTATGTTTCCTGTTCAACGAGCGAATACAATAGAATCGAGAAAACGTGCCACACACGAGTGTTGCAAATAATGATGTGACGCATACACATGCACACGCCACATACCACAGGAGCCGGGCAGGCGGCCCAATTCACGCCATCGACGAGCCATCAGTTACACATTTCGAGAGGCGTGTGCCGTCAAGGTCTGACTGTCGTGACGTGGCTTGATGGAAACCCTGCGCTGGCATAATGTGGTAGACACGCTTTCGTTGGGTGGGGCGGAAGTGGAATGGGTGGCGCGCAAAAGACGCTTGAAAGCTGCACACATTTTACAATAACAAAAGGCAAGTTGAGTATAGTAAGGCAATTGGATAAGGAGCTCAATCTTTTTGTAAACGGCTAGTTCCAACAATAAACAGACAAATGAGAATTGGAGGATAAAGCATAAAAATGTAAATATAGCTGTAAGTTTACAATTACAACATTGCGTGTTTCCTTTAGAATCACTTTTGATTGTTTAACTCTTCGTCTTTTATTTTAAGTCTATTCAACCATCTTTACCTATACAGAGAGGTAAAAAATTAATTACCGACTGAGTTTGAGTGAGTTTTCAGAGGAACTTAACATCGTTTTCTCTTTTTGTCTACCTCGGTACTATTCTTCCAGAGAAAATGATAGACGTAGAAACGGTGGATATAGAAAGCTTAGATTCTCTCTCAAGCAACGTGAGATCAACTGCAGCCAATAACAATGTCTTGAAAGGACTTGGAATTTTAATAGTCAATTCTAAATACTCATAATATGAGTTCCAGTTAATTAACGGGTCAATGGACTGTTGGGGACTATCAGGAACCAAAAGTAGAAAAGTTCGCCATGAGTAGATATTATTTGAGATTATCAAGTGGTTAATTCGAGACAGCTGGAAGTACTTTGGAAGAATTTGAACCTGACCCGGAACCGGACACGAGAATTTGGAAGATCCGATCAAATAGATGGATCTGCTTTTTGATATCGAAACCATTATTGGGTCATATTCTTTCAAACCGTAGATGGATATCGATGAAAAAAATTAATGTTTCTGGAAGAAATAGTTCAAGTTAAATAATCAATCAATGGCCCTTTGGAATTGTCTCTTAACGACATCTTAAGGTCTGTTGGAGATTATTAAGAACCAAAAGTAGAAAAGCTCTCCATGATTATTTGAGTATACCAAGTAGTTAATTCGACACAGCTGGAAATACTTTGGAATAATTCGGAACCGCACCCGAAAATACGGAAGATCCGATAGATAAGTCTGCTTTTTAAAATCGAAATCATTATTGGGACATATTATTTCAAACAGTCGATGAAAATAGATATGGATGAACAAAATTTATATATTTCTGGATCAAATATTTCTAGGACGTCCGATTTCAAAAAGATATGACTTTTATAGGTCACACAGAGTCCTGAATTTAGCTCTCTTGATTTCTGTTTTTGAGTTTATGTGGAAAGTAAAGGTTACACCAGTGTTTCTAGGAATACTATGGTCGTAAGGGCAAACATTCGTGCCGAAATCATATCTACACTGGTCCGAGTTAATTGAGGAAGTAGAAGGAAGTACAACAAAAAGGGTTAGTTTATCATTACTTTTTAAAACAGAACAAATTGTAGAGAACAAAGAGGACCAAGCTTTATAAGCAATTAATTTTTTTTTCCAACACTTTCTCTTAATTCCGGAAATCCAATACATTGCACAAAGATTAAATGTTGCATAAGTAATGCCATACATTTCAACCCCAAAAATAATCCTACCAAGCGCTGCTGTCTGCTATCTAGTATATGGTACGCTGTCACATTTGTTGCCCAGCTGATACCAAATCCGTTTTATGATCGATTCGCTCGCATAGAAATGGCTGTTCATACAACCAGCCAGTCAACCAACTGAGTGCTACTCTCCAAAGCTGCAGATAATTGTCAACATGGGCTGGCACTACGACACGTCTGACATGGCTGCGGTAAGCAGTTACGCTAACGAAAAGCAAACACTCGCCAGAGACCCACGCAGTCACACTCGCTTTAGTTACACATGCAACTGCCACAAATCTGACAACGAAACAGTAGCTGCACAGCAGCAATCCGAAATTAGTACGTGTGCGTGCACGACGCCTCCCACCCACAGCTCAAAGCTGTGAGACGTCACAGACGCCGTCATGCAACAAGCCTTATTTGTGTGGCACTGGCTTAGCCGCCGGTGGCTTGGCAACAAATGGTGGCGGTGATAGTCAAGTGGCACAAACGCGCTTGCAACACACACACACTGTGTCAGAAGGTGGGCCAAGTAAGCACATGTCAATGCATGTGACGTCATACGTCGGCTTGTGGAATGGGAAGGCGGCGGCAGGGCAGTGATGATGTGCGACGCTAATGCTGCTGCCGCATGTAGCACAGCAACGGCAGATTACATGCGGGTGGTGGCGGTGACGATGACGATGCATGGTGCTCAAATGACGTCCAAGTTGGCGTGTCAAAGTGCTGTGGAGATTTTGGTTTTTAGGTTGTGCGTATGTTTGTCCGACTATTTGCTCACAAATCGTTCGCCATTCTCTACACTTCGCTCGAGTAGCGTTGCAAATCTCTGCATTGCGTATGCAATATGATGCGTCACGTGTCACGAACGTCTGCCGCAAGCATGCAGCCAACGCTTCGCAACATCCCATCAGTTCTCCCCGCCGGGCAAATACTCGGCACAGCGAAAAATGCCTGTGGCATTTCGTGTTTTGCGCAAATCCTTTTGACGAATTGTATTTTCGAATTTTCTTCTCGATTTTGTGTTCGATAATCGCAGATTCGATTTTTGGGTATGAGTGTGTTCTAATAAGTTTGTGACTAGTAATTAAGGGGCCAAAAGAGGTTAGCTAAGTTTCTCTTACAATATTTGCTACGAATCCTGATTGTTCAAGAGTTGGGAATCTTCCTAGGTAACTCTGATTGGCTAATAGAGGTTAGCTGAGTTTCTCTTAGAATATTTATTACGAATATTGATTATTCAAGAGTTGCGAATCTTCCTAGGTAACTCTGAATGGCTAATGGACTGGTATGAGGAACATGAGAACTCGAATGATACGACGAGCTTTTGCCGAAAGTGAGCCCAAACGCAAGACCGTAGGAAATACTTGATTAATTCTAGGTCTATTATTTCTCAGTGTGAAGGCTAGGAAATAGTTTCCTGAGTTCCTTTGAGGTCTTCCCCTTATGAAGCTGAATTTTATGAAATTCTTTGTCATGTTTCTGGGTCAACCTGAAGAGGTCTTGTGTTTTCAAAATCGTGGAGGTTCATGACGAGCCATAGACACTTTGATCAGCAGAATGCTATCCGGGTTTGGTGGGAGTTTTTTGATTTTATCATAGCCTACTTAGCTGTCCTTTCCTATTTGTCTTTCTGGTATTCTAGCAATGCACTATATCGAAGAAAAGCTTTTAATTTGCTTCTGATGTTTTTCTTTCTTGGCCATAGGCACTCTCAAGAAATCTTACATCTACTTATATAATAATTATTCAAATTCGGGAGATTTAACGAATAGAAAAATATATTTTTGACACGAAAACAAAAACCATCGAAACAAATCAACTGCCCTCTTAGATGAATCAAATGAAGTAACAACAATAACGATGAGTCTATTAGGGTGGAGTGAGAAAATACGAAATCCCCTCTCCACTGTTGACAATTGTTTTGTGCTTAAGTGGCATATTTTATTTTAACCCTCTTCGGCACCCTCTTTAATGCAATTTCTCGAACACATTCGCCAAAAATAAATTGCATTTCAATAGCGGAAGATTTTCCATCAAATTTTCGTGATGTATGTTCAATCTCAATACAGCCATAGGATCACATATGTACACTTAAGTACATATGTCCATATAAAAGCGTGAAAATAATTAGTTGGGTTGACAAATTGATTGCCTGGAGTGTTGATTGATCTCAACAATCATTGTTCGAAATGATTTCCGTGTGTGTGAGTGTGAGTTTGTGACAGTTATGCGAGGCGTTAGATGACCACTCAATTCATTACTAATAATTACCCTTGACGATTTCACTACTCTCACTAATCTCTTTAGATTGGCTGGAAATTCGATATTTATTGGAGAACAAATGTTAGGAAAATTGGAAAATATTTTTTGAAAATTTTTTTTGGAAAATACATGGATGGAGAAAACCTTTTTTGGCAATAATTGAAGGGATAGTAATGGATGAACAAGAAAAAACACGAAAGAAAATTTATGGAATGCAATGGTTGGAGAGAAATGTAAAATATAAACCCTTATGAACTTAGATGCGAAGAAACTTACAGGTTCTAAACAAACTATAAAATTATATATGTATAATCGCTAGGTGGCGCTTTGAAAATTCTTATTCAAGGGATCGTACTATGGAAATTATGAGCTTGTCATCTCAAACAAGTACATTTCCTTCGCAACTTTTTAACTTTTTTTTTTGGCTTTTAAGCTCCCTTTCTCACCAGACTCACTATCAAAGTTCTATATCGATCAAGACGACAGGTTTTGGAAAATATTCAGAGCATATTCTCTAAGCAGCAAGAGGTCTGTTTACGACATATGTTTTGAGGACAGATAGACAAGGATATACATATGTAATTTGATTTTTAGGAGTATAAGGACCTGAAAATCGGTGAGTTTTTAAACCGTTTATTTTTTTATGATCTTAATCAATTTCAATTTGAAGAAATTTTGGCAAAGTCAGCCCAGTTTTCAGGGTTCAAAGAATTATTTTTGGAAGCTGGATAAAAATATTATGAATAGAAGATAAAATTGGATGCTGGGGTCTACTTCGTTACGTGTTTTAAAGTGTTTTGGTTTAAAAAGCAGAATAATTTGAATGTGAAATATCTAATCTCATCTACAGGGCTCCGTGGACTACTTTTTGAATTCAGACAGAGGACACATTTTAAAAATTTGAAGAGCAATAGTTTGGCTCAAAAAGTGTAAAGACAATATTTTAAGAGTACTTCATAGTTGTGATCATTCAGACATATTTTATATACATATAACAGTAAAATATATATAACGGTAAATAAAAAAACAGTAAAATATAAATAGTTGGAAAAATCACTTACCCCAAACTTTGAAGAAAATCTGAAAATAAATGAAATACAGGTTAGAGTAACTGTGAAACATGATAAAATGAAAAAAAAAGAAAAATAAAACGTAATAGTTACATGATATTTTAAACAGTTAAGACGGACAGGGGACATGGTAAATGGAATGAATCTTATATGGAAATACTTTTTATCGTTGGCAAATGTTATGTTATAAAGACCAAAATTAAGAAGAGATACTTTTTGAGTTGACAGAACAAGTTCCAATATAAGAATAGATCACTACAAGGTATGACTTAAAGAACACATAACAATAAGACACCTTCATCTGACCACACACATTTATCACATTTGATATTTATATTTAACGCAATTATTGCAACGTTGCTTCAACACAAATAAGTCGAGTATTGATTGAAGATGAGGATCCTAAAATAACATTGACAATGGCACAGTGAAACAAATATTGAGTCAACAAATAAGGTAGAAGCTGAAGAAAATTAACATAATGCAACTCATTAGAGGGAATCGGTGTATTTCAACACTAACAACAGATACGAAGCAGGATTAAATGAAAAAAAAAAATTAAAAATATGTGTGTTTGAGTATATGACAACGAACGAAACGCCGAAGCAAAGAATTTCGAATTTCTAGGAAATACTTGAAAAATATTGCCAGCTCATGATTATTTTAATAGAATGCCAAAATGGCTAAGGAGCAGCACGCAATGCAACCGAAGAGAAAAAAATATTTGAGAATAATAATAAAAATAAGAATAAATAAGACAAAGGAAGATCAGCGCGTAAGTGACCAAAAAAACCGAAAAAAGAGCAAACAATAGACATAGAAAAGGAAAAACGAAGATGAGTTAAAAGTAGCCGCGCAATACTTAGCGACCACCGAAATGCTGCAGAAGAGCCATGAAGGGCATTAACTATGCCTAAGGAGGTTCCTCACTTTCTTGATAAAGGTCCATATGTATGCATTTGAAGTTATTTGGGTTAGCAGATGTGCGACAGCGCACGCGATTCTTAAGCGCAGCATTTGGAGAAGGGCCGCGCAATAGGTAGACAGACAGACAGACACACAGATATATATATGAGATATATAGATGTAAGAACGATGACTTTCGCTTTTTTTGCGCAGCACCTGAGCTGCGGCAGTTGGCGGAGCGCAAGCGATAGCATCGTGGCGTGAATGCCGGCAAACGGCTGTCAAATGTATAGCGGAGGTGGCCAGTTTGCGGTCGGTATTATTTTTGTATGGCGATTTGTTTTTTGCTCTCCTCTAAGTATGTGTATTTCTGTGTTGAATTATGAGGATATGCTGAGTTATTAGTGGCCTAAAAAGCTTGCGGCCAATTGTGTTCAAGTTCAAGGATAGTTCGCGAAGTGGTTGGTGTACAAGGAGACACTTGCTTAGAAAAAAAGAAATATATATATATATTATTTGAGGAAACAAGAGATCACTTAAAATAGATATGAATAACTGAAAGGTTTCTATTCAAAATAAAGAGATAAAAAATTATAACAAAAGGCAAATAAAAAGCCCAAAAACCACAGATCTAAGAACTAGATATTATTAATTTATAAGATCTGGCAACCCTTTGGAAAGTTTGCTCTGCCACGCCCCCTATTCAATTCTTTAAATGATCCAGATACATTTTCTTTCACTATTCTTTGGATAGTTGGAGCAATTCTCGTACTTTCGAACATCTACAATTCTTATATGGGAGATGGGCCTGGTCATTGGCCGAATGACGAAACCAAAGGCTTCCATTGAGATTGATTAGTGATAATATAATGACCTAGGGGATATGAATGTAGATTAAACTTATCAGACAGTTTGGCTATGCCCAGTTTTCGAAAATCTGAAAATCCTCTTTTCTTTGTGACCTCGTGTTCCAAATGTTCTAGCTTCGTTGAGTTATGAAATAATGCTGGTTATGTGGGCATGACAATGGTCCGATTTCATCTAAATCCAATATTAAACCCCTACCGAAAACAAAGTTGTCTAATTTTTACAGAAATGATCGCTTAAAAGGACAGAGGAACGAAAGGACGGATAGATAGATTCCAGAACAAGTTCGTCATCTCTATTATTTCCATACAAGTAACCCTCTATCAAACTCGATTAGTTTCAAATGGTACAAAACCACTGTTAAATTAACAAAATTGTCTTATAAATCTAAAAATCTAAAGAAGTATGAACAAATGCATTGCCTAGAATTGAAAAAAACAGCCTTGAAAAATATGCTTTCATAACAAAATGTATCTCGAAGCAGACTCTACAAATAAAGCAACATGCTTATATTTATTAAAACAAGAGACCTTTGTTTGATTTCTTTCACTTGCAAATACAGTTTCATTTGTTTTTTCCAAAGTAGCTACTGCTGTCTTTATGTCTTTCAATTTAATTCTGTTATTTTTCGTTGCCGAACCGCAGCGCACAATACATAACACATTCCAATTTTTTTTATGTTCTGTTATTATTTTTTGTGTTTTTTTTTTTAATTTTATTTGGGGTTTCATACTCCCCTGAGTCGCTTGAGCGCTGCTTCATTATTATTGGCGTAATTCGATATTTTATCACTGCAAGATCAGCCGAAAATTTTTTGTTTGCACAGCTTTCGCACAACGAAAAAAGGGTTTAGGTGCGCAAAATTTCTTTTGACAAGCCTCGAATATTCGCCAAAGCTTACTTTAGTTGTATTATGTCTCTCTCTCCCTCTGCGTTTATTTTCGTTTTAAGGCACTCGCAAAAAAAGCTCAAAAAAGTAGTAGTGGGTATGAAGAAATGGCAGACTTGCTGATGCTTGCAGTTATTGATTTGGCTTCTGCTATGTAAGATTTCAGTACCACAGTTGGGGATCAGTGGTTTTTTTGTTGTTGTTTTTATTTTATTTATTTTTTAATTTCTTTTTTATAAACTTTTGCATTAATTTTGCACCTCTTTATCGTTTTTTTTCCTACACCGCTTGCTTGTAGTGCCAATCAACAGTTGTGTTTTTTCGGTAGTTTGCTGCGGCACAGATTTTAAGTTGTTAATTGGTTTTGAATTTCAAATCGGCCGGAAGCATTACACACTTGATGAAACACCTTTTTTCCATATGGAGTAATTGGTTCTTTTTTATTTTTGTTTTTGTTATTTATTTTTTTAGTTGTTGTAGGTGTATCGGCTTTTTATTTACTCGGGTTTCAAAGAAAAAATATTCAGGAATATAGATGGGTACATATACATACAGTTCTATATATATTTCATATTGCGTACTATGTATGCCGTCACTTTCTTTTGCAAAAACGCAGATATCAATTACAATAAAGTGTACTGATTGAAATTTAATCACTGTTTCATGATAAAAACTAAAATTTGTGGAATTTTCTGGAAATATAAAATGTAAAAACTAAAAATTTCGACTATGTTAAAATTAATCAAAATTATGGTTATGAAAACCATGGTTTCTGGGGAATCTTGTTGTAAAAATGATCACAAATAATCTTAGTAAAGATTTTAAAAAATGTTTTATGCCTTCATGGAAACCGAGTTGTCAGCTCATTACCACTTTCCCTGAGAACTAACATTTGTTTCGATCTAACGTGGTTGAAAATGTCTAAATTCAGCAAGTTCAGGATAAATCAATCCCAAAACTTTCCACATATTAGTCAAAATTCCGTGTGTAAGTACTTCTTGATAAGATGCCTGGCCAAAAGAGAATCGGAGTGAACCTGATAACTTACAAAATAAAGGCACTTTGTCTTATAAGTCATAGTTCTGTTGTCCTATTTCAGTTTACTATTGGATGAGTGTGTTGCACTTCAGTAGTTGCAAGATACTTCTCAGTTGAGTGAAATTTTAAGAGATCTAGAAAGCTATTCGTTTCGTCCTTTACCAAATCCAGCTTTCGAAATTGTTTGAAGAAGTAGTAGAATCATCTTCACAACTCTTAGCTAACTCATATTTGCAAGATAGACAGTGAAACGCCTTAGATACCATAGCTTCAGCCATTCATATGTTCAAAGTTTGCCTTATAAGTCGGAGTTCTGTTGTCCTATTCCCGTTTACTATAGAATGGCTGTGCTTCCCTTGAGTTTGTTGAACGCAGATCTACCAACAGCACTTCAGTAATTGCAAGATCCTTCTGAGTCGAGTGAAACTGCAAGGGATTTAGACAGCCATTCACCATCGTCACGCCTTTCATCAGTTCCAGTGTCGTTTCGTCCTTTACCAAATCTAGTTTTCGAAGTTTTTGGAAAGAAGACTAGGGTAGAACCATCTCCACAAATCTTAGTTGCCTCGTAATTGCAATATAGATAGTGAAATGCCTCATCTTCCACAGCTTCAGCTATCCATATGTTAAAATTGTTGCAATGATACATGTGATCCCTCTCTCGACTATAAGCTATAGACTCTAACCCAACCTAATCAATGTTTCAACTGCCGACTTAAGCGTAAGCTCTCTAGTAGAACAGTTTTGGAAAGGGCTATCTATTAACCACTTAACAATAATTTTCCTAACCGAGAGGAAAGAATCTAGTCTTTTACAGTAATTCTACGACCCTTTCCTTGAGAGTTTCAACTAACAAATAAAGAATCAGACAAAACAGTATCCAAATAGAATCATTTCTAATTCTTGCGAAGATAATTTCTTTTGGATAAAAAATAATGTTAAAAAATTTCATATCTGGGACTATCCTCATTATTTTTTTCTCGCCTGATCACCAGTTTTTTGAGTGAAGTTCAAGAGCAAGATAACTTATTGAAGTCATGAACCAATCTACTTCTAGTTAGTCTTTCCATGAAGGTTGTCTACAGAGAATTATGAACATAAATATTACTTAAAAAAGTGATCCCTTTATAGACCAAAAAACCACTGCTTCCCCTCCCCTTAATTAGCTGTTACTGCATCATTTCGAAGTAAATCAATCAAATGGCTAAATCAAAGGCACACAAAGGGGAGGAGTATCTCATACGAAAATACGTAAAGGATGCTGTAATTAAAACGCAATATAAGTGTAATTATGTAATGCCACATGTGTGAATGTAAGTATATACACATGGAATAAGGTGTAATTAAGTAACGAAACATTATTATTTGAAAATAAATGTGGAAAAGGTCTTGAAACGCAATACACATTTGGTGCAAATGGCTTTTGATGTTCGAAAATTATGGGTGTTCACACTAAAACTGAAATGTGGTGTGCTTATTAAATGCAGAAAATTTGTGAGTAAACACAGGTGGGCAAACATATATAAACAACGCAACAAATTTGTTGGAAAATACACGACTCATGAAACATGTGGAGAAAGAAATCAGAAATAAAGTAAATGAACAGGTAAAAGTATATAGGTAAGAGAGTGATGGTGAGATAGATATTTGTCGAGGTACATATATAGTGCCGAACAGGTAGATATGTGTATTCAAAGTATATATATAATATACGTAAAATATATATCCAGCCATTTGCACAGATGTTTCCACCATCCACACAAATAAGTATTCACACATACCTTGATTTGACTGCTGAATGGTGAAAAATGGTGGAAAAACCCGCCACACTTCACAGTCGAGCACTTAGTTCCACGAAGCTAATGCGCAGATTCTTCCACTGATCGTACTTGAATTTTCGCATTTGGCGCACAAATAAGTTTAGCAATTAGTTTGAGAGACGACACAAAGATAATTAGTATTTAGGTTGTTAAGACAACAAACATCAAACTAAATATGGTTGCGGCGACACAGCACAGGTAACATGCGAGTATGAAGGATATATACTATACTGCATTTAGATATAGTAAGTGAAGGATCGCAACTTATTTGCATCACAAAGATTTTGCTTGTTGAAAATTGTATAAATGAATAAGAGCACTGGAATTTCCAAATGCTTTATGAATGGAAATATATAAAAATCTATATTAAGAATAGCTGAAGAACAAGACCAGTTTAAACCAGATATTATGCAAGTCTTTCAGCATTCCAGTGTGGTTTAATTAGCATATTGATTGGATTTCTACTGTTCTCGATATTTGGGTGGCTCTTCAAACAATAATTTTTTTGTTTGAAATTATGATTATTTCACTGCCAAATGATATTTACGATTATGAAAGGGGAAAAACTTAAGAAGTAGAATATCTTACAATTAAAAAAAAGAGTAAAAAATGCAAAAAAGTTATATGTATGTTAATATAAAAAGTATATTGCAATAAATAAAATTAATAATGTTTCAAAATGATAAATTTCAAAAAATTCCCCCAAAATCATATTAAGAAAAATGAAATTTTATTAATATTCGTTTTGAGTGTGTACTCTTGAATTGATGGTTTTGTATATAAAGTTTAAATATTAAAAAAAAAAATTTTAAAATTAAAAAAAATTCTTTATCTTTCTAATATTGTATATTTTCTAATTTTAACATTTTTTTCTCAAATGTATTTGATGAAAATGATTTTTCAAAATCAAATAAGTCCACAGTATGTAGGGTTTGATCGAGTTTTCTATACACTTGTCAGGAAAGTCTTCGGCACCTTCAAATTTCGACATGAAGCCTATTTAATGAATTGGGTCCTCGAATCTTATATTTCTCATTTCATATATTGGCAACACTCTTCATATCCAAAACATCAAACAATATCTAGCAATTAAAATTCTAGTCCATTATTACCAAGATCTTTTAAATTCACTCTAAATAATCTTTTGAAAAAAAACAAAATCAATGTATTCTCTACTATCAGGGTCCTCTGCTGGGTTCTTCCAGTATAAAAAAAAAACGAATGCCTGATCTTCGTAACAAGCAATGACAACCCTACGCATTCGAGCATACAGCCGTATATCTGTCTCCTAAAAGCTTCTCAAGGAGACTTGAATTGTTTTTACTACTTGTGGGGTCTTTAAACTCCGCGCAGCTTGACTGTTTCGGCGACGTTTTCAGTGCGTATTTTTACCTTGAGCTCGTCAATAGTCCGAGTATTACTATCTTTCACTTTGCATTTCAAATAAACCCACAAAAATAAGTCCAAATGTGGCGAATCTGGAGACCTAGCTGGCCAGTCACCTTTGTATTTGATACCCCAAAGTGACCCAAAAAGTCGCTTCATTCACCCAATGAGCTTTCATAAATCTCAAATGTATTATGTGTATCACACAGTGTGAAATGGGGTCGATGGTAATGAGTAACTGTGTATTTCGGTGCATACATACCAAAAAGGTCGGACCTTGTATTGTAAAGAAATAAATTTTTCAAGTTTAAGTTAGCTAAACTTATAGAGTTTTTACACAGGAGTTAATTGATCAATTAACCAGCCTCTGCTCAATTAGATCAATCGCTCATTAAGATCGATTTACCATACAAAATAAAATCTACATTTATTTCTGATTGAATTTTAATCGACTTGAAAATCAAATGCAACTCTGCGACAAAGATGTACGATATACGTTCTTTGTCTGCGATTGGCTGATTTTTTTTTCATAAAAAAAGCTACGGTAGGTGTCGCTGCTAAAAACATAAATCAGCTGATGAAATTTACCAACTTCTCATGAAAAGGGTTTCTCAATAAAAATTTTGACCGATCAATTAATTTGGCTGTCTAAAAACGCTATTACTCAGCTTAATTCAATTTAATCTAATTTCATATCGAAACTTTTTGAATCCTTTAGCATAAGTAGTAGTTTAGTAATCTAAATTTGATTACAATTGTATCATAATTGAATTAAATTTGGATTAAATTAATTTAATTTTTTAATTTAAAGACAATCGAATGTCGTAAGTCTCTTCTTTAGTCATTGAAAATTTAGGAGATATTTTTGTTCAATTCAATTTCAGTTGAGTTGAAATGAAGCAATTGAATCCAAAATAATTTAGTCTCTAATCGAATTAAGTCTTTATCGAATGAATTAATTCAATGAGCACTAATCTCAATTGAAGTATTGACTAATTAACTACCAGATTGCAATCATTTCCTCTAATTAAAGTTTAATCAATACAACACTCAGTTTCCTCCGACTTTAATTAAATCCCTTCCAACTAATTCCTAAAAATTAACTTAGGACAAACATTTTTTAGCAAACTAATGATTATTAACTTATTAAAATCCCACCACGCCCATGAATGTGCCAAATACCATTTGACTCAGCATTATTTGTTTGCATGCTTCTTATTCTTGCATCAACCAAGTAATCATACGAAAATCGTGACTTTTATTAGTTTCCCCGTGACTGCCAGCATACGGATGGACCTGCTGTGTACATTAATATCAAGTGGAATGTATGTAGATAGGTGTACGCACTCGCTAAAGCTCCACGTCGCAAGTAATCTCACGACTCTAAAGTGAAAATATTTATGACCCCAAACCGTGCAAAAACTAAATCGCAATAGCCAACGAAGCACAACAAATTATTGTATGCTTGTCAAATAAACAAACAACTTATGTATGCTAAATAATTTAGCATTTTATTTAATTTTGAATTTATTCATTTATTCATCTGCACACTTTTAATTTTTATTTTTTTTTAATTTCATGAAATTCGCTTAATGTGGATTTGCCAACGCCCACATGAATCGCAATGGAAATACCAACTAAATTAAGATGGTGGTCATTGTTCTTATTGTTGTTGTTGTTTTGCTGTATTTCTTAATCATCTAACTGTATAAGATTTCGCGCGTCTCATCTCGCTGATGGCTATGAAATTTATAAACAGGATTTAAAAAGCTTTGATAAATCGTTTCTCATATCAGCGCGGCAGTGCGGATTATTTAGCATTAGAATTAGAATTTCATAATCACAATGAACAACAGACACATACGACTTTAACAAGAGAGCAAGAGTGAGAGAGAGGGGGGAGGAGGAGTGAAACAAAGAAACATTTTTTTTCGCTTTGCTGTTGCTGCTTCTGCTTTGTCTATACATTGTATTGGAGGCAGACACGACTGCTGCTGGCCAACCAACCAACCTTGCCACCAGCCAGCAGTCGCAGAACCAGCCCGACAGCCAGCTGCGTCTTGAAAAGAGTTGCGTGGGTTGTCATTGTTTAAATACAAATACACACAAACATGCCAAGATATTAGTTGGAGATGCTAATACCAAAGGCAAATGTGTGACGCCGAAGATGTATAAGCATGAACGCAGATACGCGAGTTAACTAAGAGATAACCCAGTGAGCTAAAAACGACGTTGGATATACAAAAGCTCTCGATTTTTGTTACATAGATTGAGACTGAGTTGCCTTGCCTGTCTTTAACTGATTCGGGTTTGAGGACTGCATCTTCTAACTTGATCAGCAGTTCATTTCCGGAAACATGTCTCGAGGTACTAGAACGGGTTTTGTTAAAAAACACTTTCAACGACATCTTCAGAGAAACTCGTCGAAAGGAACCAGATGAGATCCTTGAGTTACCGTAGTAAGTTAGGAAATATGAGTGATTTTAAAATTGCCGATATCATGAGAACTCCGAGAAGCTTTGAAATATGGAGCTATGAAATCCAATCAAACAACCGCGCCGATGAAACCCGAAAAGAAATCGAAGCTATACGAAAAATTTGGACTGAAAGCAAAACTGTCTAGATAGAAGAATGTACTCCGTCAAGAAGATTCGCATCGGAAAAGCTCAGGCCGATACTATTTTTGGATCTTCTTTACAACAAATCTGGATTTTCTTTCTTTAGTAAAGTAGTAAAAAGGAACATCCCTCCTTCATCGTTCTTCTTTCCGTCAGCTCATCGATTAAACAGTTTCGATTTAAAATGTATATTGATTTACATAACCTAAAAGGATAGAACCGTGGACCTCTCAAATTCGAATAAGTTACTGTAACTGGAGTGGGCTTCCGAAAATTGTATAATTCCCCTTAAACACTTTGATCAATAAGGTTGGAAATTGGTTTCAATACATTAAAAACACTCTCCTGTTAGTCTATTATTAGATAAATGTTTATACTGAGGAAGTCAAAGGTGAGATCTAAGTAATACTACAGAACGGTCTCAATACATTAAAAACACTCTCCTGTTAGTCTATTATTAGAGAAATATTTATACTGAGGAAGTCGAAGGTGAGATCTGGATAATACTACAGAACGACGGTCATTTATGGTTCGTCGCTTGATGGATCTGGGAGAGAAGAGACCAAGGACTTTTTAATCAACAAATTTCGAAGAAATCTAGTGTCTTAATATGAAAACTATCGTCTTTGTTTCAAGCTGGACTGACAAATGATTTCAGAAAGACATTCCATCAGAGATAAATAAGAGATACTGAGAAATACCATCTGATATTTAGTCCTTTTTAGATGAACTGAAGTGTATGTTTTTTGATATTAAATTGAAAATGAAGCAATAAATTGGAAATATTGGTGGCCTGGTTCACATTTAACCCCATATAAAATTCTTTCACATAAAGTAGTTCCCTGGTAATTCAAGTACCGTTGCAAAGATCTTTCGAGAGACTTGGAGCCTTAAAATGAAATAAAAACGTGCTGACTGCTGACGAACCTAGTTTAAGGAAGTGGTATATAATCTATATGACATTAGCCTCGCAGATTGTAGCGATTCCGCTGATGGAAGCCGAGAGAGGGAGACCTTCACTCCTTTGGTATTACCAATTGGCGCCAGACTGCCAAAGGGAGGAGTGAATGGCGCGCTGTTGTGAACTTGGCTATAATCGCGTAAGCGGTGCCCACGCCAGTCATAAAGAAGAATGTTTAAGTCATGAGAGAAAAAGTATCTTAACTTCAAAAAGTTTTAAAGAATGACATTAGTACCATAATGGCATTAGTCAGTATAAGATCTAGGTTCTCGAAGCTCTTTAGAGTTACCAAATAGTTTGACAACTCCGTTCTTGAAAAATATCTTTATGAAGGCCAGATCTTCTCTGGACCGTGTTAACATTCGTTTTATCGGTTCGGTACTGACCTAATCTCATTTATTTGCTCACTGGGTAGCTTTGTTGCTTTGCGCCAGCACAGGAATTTATGCGACGTGGCTTATAAGCGGCTAATCATATGGCAAAAAATATTGTCTAGCGCTAACAACAGCAGAGCTTTCATGGTACATATGTATGTATGTATGTATGTGCGAACAGCAGCCGGTGGTCGATGTGACCGTTGGCAAGTCGAAAATCACAGGCGACGCCATATGTCCACGTAAATAGTATAGTATGTGAACGAGCGTGTGTGAAATCTTCCGGATGGTACGCGTGTGCAATGAGGCACAAACTAATCTCCTAACAACAGATATTCGTACACATGTTTATATGTATGTTTGTATGTTTGTATGTCTGTATATAAATAGCACAAATTTACATATGTATGAATGGCGGGCTAACATATGTCTGTATATATGTATGTACAATATTTGTAAAACACTGAATGAACGCGCACTAAACGCAGTTTGACGTATCAAACAAGAAAAAAGCAAAAAAAAAACAAAAAAATATCACAACAACAACAAACAAACAGCTCGAGGCGCTTCATATCGCGGCGTGTTATGCTAATTTATTCTAATTCTTTGACATATTGACGTTGTGATAATGATGTGACATCAATAATTTTGTTGTTGTTTATTTGTTGTTGTTGTTGCTGCTGTCTTGTTGCCCGCTACGCTACAATTTTGCATAGCAAACAAACAAACAAAAGCGAGCAAGCAAGCGAGCGACAAACTAATAATAGACGACAGCCGAGACATTTGGATAAACCAGCAATCAATTGATGACTGGCTGCCCACCTCTGCTGCTGCCGACGTCAACGCTGACATCGCTCACATGCTTGCTGCTGCTGCTGCTGCTTCTGCTTGACTAGTGGCTGGGTGGTGCGTTTAATGGTAAATTATTGTTGTTGGTTGGATGCTTTGACGCGCTTGGATGATGAGCCAAGCCCAGTTGGACAACAAATACTTCTAGCAGCAACAACAACAACAAATATTGTAACCAATTGTTTCTGTTGAAAAGCAACGGCAATTGCTATTGACAACAAACAATGTTGTAGCTAAAACCAAATAAAAAATTATAGTAACAACAATAACAACAACAAAACAAACAATTGACACAGCTGGCCCAGCTCAGGTGGTGGTTGTTGTTGTTGGGTTGCATGCGAAACGGTTAACAATTTTTTATTAACTGTCACTGTACGACGACAAGCGCTGTTACAGCAACAACAACAACAAGGAGCAGAAGCAGCAACATGCAAATTTATTGCTACATTATCTCTGTGTAAAATATTGTGTGCATATGCAAAAAGTGGCGTATGTGAAGGTCGTTGGGTTGTTGAAATCTGCGCTTCTATTAAGTGAAGTGCATATTTACAGTTACAATTGCATACTTTTATTTTTATTTTTCCATGATGAGTGGCAACAGCTCAATGTAAGCAAGCTTTTTTAATTAATTTGTTGGAAATTTGCGGGGTATATGGGTAAAAAATAGTATACCCACGAGGGTGGTTCCCAAAATAGTGAGTTCTTGAGTTAGTAAATTGAAATTCCCTCGACGAAAAGATGTCAGAGATCGATAAAATTACCGTTAGACATACTATCTGAGGGTATACTTCAGATAATACAACAGAAAAAGTGTTGGACCGAGATCTGGACAAGTATTTTTCACCATTACGTAATCTGAATTTAACACAGTATAACACAGACCTAGGAAAAGCCAAAATAAATAGGTATATGGGTAAAAAATGGCATATGTACGAGGGTGGTCACCAAAAAAGTGAGTTTTTGAGTTATTAAATTGAAATTCCCTCGTCGAAAAGATGTCAGAGCTCGGTAAAATGACCGTTAGATGTTGTATAAGCCGGAAAATGGAAGTTCCACAAATTTTCGAGGTAAAATACATGCCGTTTGAGGATATACTTCAGATAATACGAAGATATTTCAACGGTAAAAGTGTTAGACCGAGATCTGGGCGAGTATTTTTCACAATTACGTAATCTGAATTTAACACAGTACAACACAGAACTACGAAAAGGCAAATTAAATAGGTCCTAACAAGCGAAAGAGTTCCAAGCTGCCAAGGTGGTTCCAAATATGACTCAGAACAGTTGGGTCTAAGTAACCAAAACGAAACAGGATTTTTTTGCGCTCAAGAACTGTTAACTCGGGTAAAACAACAACATTTCAAGTATTTCGAAACAAATATACTATTTTCACACGAAATTCAGTCACCTCTCCAACCACCCTCGTATCAGTACACATAAATTATTAACTTTTTCACTTCATTGCAAAATAATTTATTTCCACTTCTTCACCACACATCATACAGTTGAAGCACACTTCATTGACCACATACATTCGTGGTTGTTGTTGTTGTTTGTTTTTACTATTTCAATTAAATTCTTGAGTCAGAATTACGTTATTGAAGATGCATTCGCGCGCATGCTCATGGCGGCGCGCCTTCAACATCATCCACATCGTCAGCATGATGAGCTGTGTACTCGTAATTCCAGCGAGCAACAAGTTAAACAAGTCAATAAATCTAATCGAAAAATGGCATAGCAAATCCGCCAACAAGCTGCCAAGGTGGTCAGGAACTAGCGCGAAACTATGAGCAGTGGCAATTATGCAGCGGTGGATGCGTTCTTGTTGGTGATACAGGTGGGTTTTTACCAAAGTTCGATAATTTATTTTCGATTTTTACGGTAATAAATGCATATTTAATTATATATGGTATATTCAAAGTCTCTAGACCTATGGTAGTTGCGCGGTCGAAGTGGAGGGCCCGAGGCAGTTTACGCCGCTTCTGAATGACTACTGAATCTTAACGTAAAACCGGAAGAGATTGGGCATTGTCTAATCAGTGACGATATTTTGTATAAAATTAGGTTTAGCTCTGGTCGACATTTGAACCCATTGTGATCCCAAAGAGTGCTGGCCGTGCCTTCAACAGGGGAAATTATTTAGAAGGTTGTAGATAGTGTCAATCAAAAAGGTATAGGAACAGACTAGACATCCGTGATTATTATTTTATAAAATATCTAAGAATGAGGACAGATCTTCGTTGAAAAATCATTCGACATCAAAACTTCTATAGTAATATGCTTGAGAGCTCGAGGCCCTCCGAGTACCTGAAAGTGTCTGTTTGGACAAAAAGAAAGCAAAATTATTTGGATTAGTATTGGTTGGGAAGGTTTAGTTTGGGGTTCGGTTCGGATGTTTCTGAAATACTGCTTTGAAACAGTTAATAAAAGCCTAAGTTGCTCTCAGTCTAATTGCTTCCCGGGATAGACCAAAGTCGGTAAAGATGTTTGGTGTCCTTTTTTACGGCGGCTATATTTCGTAAAAGCTAAAATCATTTTTCAAAAACCAAAGACTTTATTTTAAATTACAGAAAGGCAGACGAAATGAATAATCAGATTGTTGGAATCTCTTCGTCATGCCTAGAGATAAGCCCCACCTTCTGTTATCTTAAGTATGATGACTTCGAAATACATTCTAGCGAGAGAAATAATAATTTTTGGTAAAACACTCGAGAGGATCGAAGAGATTAAATGAGCACCGAACTTATTTTGAGGATCAAGTTGAAAATAATTTTTAAGAACATGTTTTTACTAGGCAAAAATATCTGACGAAGAAAACACAAAATGATAAGTCAATAAGATTTATATATATACATCGGGGAAATGATTTCTGAACATATTTACATTGAAGTGGTCCGAGTTATAACCTTAATTGGATCAGTATATTACTTAAAATAATAAAAATTAAGAGTTTTAAAGATTTGTAAATACCGTTATAATGAAAGAGGGCGTGGTTGATCACCAATTTCATTAATATTCAATAGAAATCTAATTTGATCTCAGAAATCTTAACAGTTTGTCGAGTCGAATCAATAGTACAACGTCCCGATCAATTTCTGGCTTACTGAATTTACAGATCACCGCTAATTGAGGCAAAACCATTATACTCCAGCAGCAGATAATTAAGAGAACGTTTTTTACGCCACCACACATCGACCACCACAACGTATATAGATTGAATGTGTGTTCAAATTGTTGCTTAACTACGTAGTACGTGCCCCCCCGCACCGTTTAATCTCGCAAACGATTGGCAATTGTAAATAAATTAAATTCACAACAAATATTTTATGCGTTTCTGCGTGTCTTTATTTCTCCATCGATTTTTATTTTTAGATTTTAATCCACAACAACAACAACTGTCGACTGTCATTGCTGACTGTGGTCACAACTCTGGTGGCTGTTGGTGGCTGGCTGCTGGGCAGTCATGCAATCGCCGTTGTGTGGCATGCAACTTGCATCTCAATTCTCATGTGTATCCGTGCAAATTCTTATGCATGCATGCCGAGGCTTGTCCGTCTGTCTGTCTGTGCGTCCATCTGTTGGTTTGTTTGCTTTTGCTGTTGGCCAGCCGACAGTTGATTACATCGGACCACACGGAAGCGTGTTGATATGCGAAGTAGCTCAGCGGCAATGTTTTTCTTAGCAGCAAGCAGGAGATTGCTGCGGCCGCACGGCCGGCTAGAATGCTGCAGAAGATGCGTCCACTCAATTGCTACCCTGTGCTAGAGACTCGTGGAATAAGTTCGCCAGCAGGGTGTATACTCAGCTGGGCATTGTGGTATTTTTTCACGAGAATATTTGTGAGAAATTCACTCTTTCGATTCAGTGGAATTAGCATACTCGGCGGGGTTTAGGTCAGAGTAAATTAAGTTATATGAAAGACAAGTGATTATTTGTAGACAGTTCGAAGTGGTAACTTAATATGTTTGATTAAGAGTTTAGTATTTAGTTGATATCTCTATACTCTACGTTCTTCTAAGCACTGAAATGCGAAAAACTATTTTTTATAAACCATTTGAGAATTGCAATGAGTAACGAACGAAATTTCTAGCAGAGAGTTAGGAAAAGCCTGTTATTTTAAGAATAGTAAGTAAAGCATTATTTGGCAACGTATCTTTCACTTCCATAACGACATATGAAACGCAATTTCAATAAAACTCTGGAATATATCCCAAGGAATGGAAAAGTGTAGCCAGAAGATACAGAGAGCGAGGTATTATATTTCCAACATTACAAGAGATTACATTTTTTCGAATTCTTTCCTCTGTTCTGGGAGACTAAATTTTTACTAACTATAGATCTCTTTCAGATTACGCCATCCCTAATCCTAACGTTCAGATTGAAAGCAACTCCCAAAAGGGAGCAGACTTACAATTACAATCATTTTAGGTATTTATGGAAGAAAAATGAGGTTAAGACTCTTCTGGAATTACTTTTGCCTTGAAGAATAATCTCTAATAGGAGAAACTTGAGACTAGAAATCTTACAATTCATTAAAATGGCTGTTACTACTGTTAAGATCTGAGATCCTTGAGAAACGAGGGAAAATATGATTACTAGACGTTTAGTCGAGCTTCTCTTACTCGTGAAGAGAACTGTCCACACAGATTATAACCACCTTTGAATGACCGATGGGTTCTGGGATACGTTTATGACCTCTCACCTCATTTAGACCTCTTCTAAGACTATATTTGAACGATTTCTACTATGTGGTAGCCTCGAACTGGGAGTATTTATGGATTTATAAGCCTTAATTACTGCAGAAATTAGCTCTTCACTAAAAACTAATTAGTTTCAAAAAACCGTGGGTGTCCAGGATTCTTCCACCAAAAATCACCCACCCAACCATAGCAAAGTGAAACCTTCTATACTTTCATGGCATTGTGGATCATTATGCAATGGCGAGAGATTTCCTACGCACTTCCATTCAAACTGGAGAGTTATCACATAGCAACAACTACGTCAACTGATGAATTATGTAACTCTAACGACTTGCGTGCGTTAGTGCTGAAAGCTGGTGATGCTCTTAACAACACCAGCACCAACAGAACAGAATGCAGCTGTTGCACGAATTGGACGCACTCAAACGTAAAATCCAACCTAATACGAACTGTCATGCGTTAAGCACTGGAGGCCTGCTGAGCTGGGCACTCAAAGCGCGCAAATCCAATGCGTTGTTGCTTACGTCGTATCATTACGTAGCGGCTCAACGGCAATGGATGTTGCAACACAGTGAGAGAGAATAGAGTTAGATGGTTGTTGTTGTTGCTATTGGGTGCGTATGTTGCGCATTGCTGATTGTTTTTGTTGTTGTTGTTACTTTCTATTTTTGTTGTCGCTGTCAGTAACATTAGCTGCTTGGCCCACCAAACTCGCAGACTACTGCGTATGTATGATGCGTGCAGCAACAACCGACCGTCATCAATATCAACAGTAACAACTTCATAGCAGGACATTAGATACAAATCACGCAGCCGTACAGTTGTACGTCTGTGCGTAAGTGGCAACACCAAGGTGGCATTAAGTAAGCAATGACGTTGCCACCGATGCGTCGTCGTTGTTGTTGTTGTCCATTGTCGCCACCACCAACTGTGTCAATTGTAGCGTGTTTGTTTACAACATGTGGCAAGTTATCGCAACGCTGTTGCAACGGCAACTTACGCAATGCATAAGTAATAATCACACATAGAGACACAAACAACAACAAAGAGCAGCAGAATAGAGAAACAAACAAACAGAAATATGTTGATTGGCAAACATTTGCGTATCTCACAACACAGCTGTGCTGCAGAAACACTGCGCAGCCCACGTAAATGACGTACAAATTTATGGACGCTTGAGTGCATTTCTTCCCAACAAAGAATGTGTTGTGGCTGTAAAGCTGTTAAAACAGTCAATAGCAGTGCCATAAATGTTGTGAACGAACTACGGTTCGGCCGGAAGGTGAGAGTTACTGAGGAAAGATGAGACAAGTAGACAAGTTTATTGCCGAAATTAGGTGCGTATAGCCAGTGTTGCAATATCAGAACATTTTTTTTACTGTTTAATATTCAAACAAACTCTTCATTCATTGAGCTGGTTTTAGACAGAGTCATAATGTTAGATTTAGCGGTTGCCGGTAGGCCTTCAGAAGGCCCACTGATGTCAGAGCCAGTGAAGTTCGACAGTTTTTAAACTAGGTTTACTTGGTCTAGACTAGGTTTACTTGGTCTCAGCACTCCATTTGAGGGTTCTTACTTCCGTTCCGAAGGCTGTCGGGTCTCTTCAACCAGAATGAACCCGGATTTATGTTCAAAACTGAGTATCCACTGGGAATGTAGACGCCACAGTTTCTTCTTCCCATGCCACCACCAACAGTTACCAAATTCCATGTCTTCATTCTTATACCTAAGTCGGCAAAAAGTCGGAGCTCGTGAGCTTAACCGATGGATTTTAATATACTACTAGATCTTGACTAAAACTTAGTTCAATTCTTGTCGTCACTTTAACGGGTCTATTAATAATGGGATACCTCTATTCAAATTCCTGTGCTTGAGTGAAACTTCTCAATAGCCTTCTAATTCTACGTCAACTAGGCCCAGATGGTAGGTCCAGACTTATATTCCAACCAATAGGAATACTCCGACCGACTCTAAGGAACCCATAATATCAATTCCAGTCATTTCCAAGTCGAAGATGAACCATGCTTTGAAAGGCTAATTGTCTAAAATATCGAATAATTAAGGGAAACCGTCGAGTCCGATCGTCATGGACGCACTTTTGGAACCATTTAAATAAGGCTGGCTAAAAAAGGAAAAAAGAAGCTCGATGTGGGGGTGCCCTTAACTCGATTCATTTCTGAGGCGGACTGGTATTGAAATGGGGGTCTCTTATGACAATTTCCAGTGAAAATTGGTCCTAGTCACATCACGTAGAGCCAGTGCAAACTGTGGTCAAGTCAGCATTGATGGCCAGAAAGGTTTTTCTATGTCTCTGCTAGGACTGGAAGGAATCATCTACTGTGAGCGGTCAAATTTTTAATTCGGATCTGTACTATCAATAATTGGACAGCTTTAAATAAGCAATCGCCCAGAAGTGGTCAACTTTGGACAATATGAGAGGAATTGCTTTCCGTCAGGACAACGTCTGGCGGTGACTCGCCAGAAACTCCAGGAGCTGGAATGGAAGATTCTTACACTCAACTCATAGTCCGCTGAATCTGGCAACCATCTTCAATCGTCTATTTCTAACCAACATAGTCATTTGGAAAGCAAGTAATTGGAAAGATTAATTGAAAGCGGCGACGGAAGCGGCTGAAAAGCGCATACCTGTTGACTAACTCAGCTGCACTGCCTGCAAATGCCACAAGTAGAGTCGAGTATAGTAACTTGCAACAAGCAAGAGATTTAATCACACATGCGTCGTATGTTGCAAGTAAACAAACACAGTCGTTGAACGCAGCCACACTGCCACCAATCCACTCGGTGGCAAGCAATCTTACAACCTTGGCTTGGGTGTGAGAAATGCACTTTTAAGTGGCAACGGCGTTAGCATGCCACTGATGGCGCTTTGCGGCGTTGCTTAAGCTTAAGCAAGGCGAACAACATCAGCGGCGGCGACGTGCATGTGGTGACGTTGCCGGCATCTTGGGTAACATTTTTACTGCGCTGCAAGTAAATGCGGGAGATTAACGAGTGCGAGTGCAAGTGCAAGTGCGAGTGTGTGATTATGTGTTCGCGTGCATTTATGCAACATCACAGCCGGCGTCAGCACCAATCAACGCCAACGTGTGAGGCAATTACTACTCACTCAACGGTGTTTGCATGCCTACGTTGCAATGTTGCAAGTAACATGAACATGGGCGAGTGTTGTTGCATTGTGTGTGGTGTTGCACGATGTGCGAAGTGCAACATTTGCTGGAATATGTTGCATGTGTGGCAAACATTTGAACGCACACACGTGCCACACATGAGCATTAATTGCAATTTCAGTTGGAGGTGAATGTGTGTGGCATGTGGGTTGTGCGTCGCAATTTGCAATTTATGTTGCGCCACCACTTCTCCGTTTTACCACGATATGTGTTTTGACCAAGAGACTATTTTTTAAGTAAGAGTGCGGTCAGGGTGGGTGATAGATCCTAGCAGACTTTTGGAGATATCTTCATCGAGTATAAGATCTTCTACGAAGTCTTCTGTCCCTCTGACTCCTGCCAACTTTATATGTTGGTATATCTGCTTCCTGAGCCTAAGTTTGCAGAGGCCTTTAACAGACCTCTACGATTATCTTCTCTTATCAAGACCTCATCATTGCCCTTAATAGTCATCACCCCCATTTCAAGTGGGAATGATTGATAAAACTTCGAGAGAAAATATTATATGATCCTCCAGCCTCTTGTATTAGAGACTCCCAAAGGTTCTACATAGGAGCTTAAAAACGTCTGGAGTGAAAAAGGCTCTATTATGGGTCCGGATTTATGGAGTGACAAATACTCAGTTCGAAGTATAGTTGAGATGATCCGATCCCGGGAGGCAATAGTGCGGAATTATTTGGTAAAATCGTGTCATATCGAAAAACCATGTTACCACGCATCAATCTTCGAATACTCTCAAAGCTGTCGGTGTCGGCATTTATCAAGAAGATTTGTCGAAAATAGTGAGCGCAGACGCTGGAAATAAGTTCCTTGAATACCGAATCTTTCGCGATCTTCAGATTCAATGTCAAGTCTGAGTCGTCGTGTCTTCTCAAAGAATTTTGGGTATCTTAAGTTTCTAAAATCGGGTCTCGGGTCTTGGCAGTAAAAACGGACCTTTCCATTCATTCCCCAAAATGATCGTTTTTACTACTGTGAGAATCTTCAATCGCTACGATCTTTTTCCATAAGGCTTATCTACCCTTTACTTCCAAACTTTTCAATTTCACTTGAGTATTAATTTCAATTATTGTTTATGCATTTTAGCTTCTCCGTTTATTTGTCGCCGTTTCAACGCTTTTGACATCGTAAAAAATTCTATTCGCAAATTCGTTTTGCATCTTATTGTCATAGCGAATTCTTTCCGCTTCTGAGGTTGCACCAAGCCGGCAATGCGGTTCACAACATTTGGTCGCTGCCATTGACCGTACGTTTGGCTTATTGTTACGACAATGGATCAGCGAAAAGGGAAGGTATATATTGAAATTAAAGTTACAGTGTGTAGAATGTTGAAAAAAAAAGTATAAAGAAGAATCAGAGATAACAGACAACAACAAGGGAAATATGGATCCGAGTCTACATTGATAGAAAAGATTACTGTATTCGATGTTTTCGACTTCCCACAAAGATACTTTCTACCACCACGAGAAGGGTCTTAATCCACTAAAGATCATAAGTTAGAATCTAACGTCGATATTTCTTGAGAATCTGAAAGCTAGAGATCACGATCAAATTTCCTCTCAAGTAACGGAAGGCCTCGAGAATTTGGGTACCCTCGCTCTAAAATTCCCGTACTTTTAAGCTAAGTGCCACTGTACCAATACCAGACTCTACACAAGATACATCATCCTTGCAATTGGACCGCACAAATCCGTGCCCACGTTCACGAACCGATGAATCTTCCCATCATTTGAGTGCGGCCAAAGCTTGGCTGCCGTCTATGTGTTAACTTCGTCAGTGATGCGCGTCTGGCTTTGTGGCAACAACGCGCACGCCAAGACAAGCAACGTGCTGAGGCAAAGCTAAAGTAAAGATGAGGCAAAGGCGAAGTACTTTTGTGTTTAAGCAACGCGGCGCTTCTGGCGGCACGACCCGCAGTTGTTGTGCTGGCTCTTGCTGCCGCCGCTAAGTGACCTGTGGTTGCCACGTCCCATGCAACGATAACACGACGCGGCTTGGCTGTGCGGCGGCTTTGGTTGCAAGTTGGCGTTGCTGTTGTTGTTTTCCGTAGTTGTTGTTGCTGTTGCATATTGATTGTTGCGAATGGAATTCATTTCACTTGCAAAAAGCATAAAACAAAATCCAAATCAGTTATACTGGCACTTCATACACTCGGTCGGCAAAAAGGACGTCGGAAGACAGAGGACCGAAGAGTGGACGAGCTCGCGGATGAGCGCGCTACATACATACGGACTTAGTCCACGTACGGAGGTGGCTCTGTGGGTTCTTTTGGTTATGTGGGTTTGTAGCGCTGTCGACGTACCGTTCCAGCGCCAATCGTTTGGATTTGTCGTTTTGCCGCTTCACAGGCCACAACAAATTTGCGACTTTTTTCGCGCTTTTTTCGCCTCTTCGACGATTTCCATTTTATTTTTATTGCTGTTTTTGTATTAATTTTTATTTTCGTTCATCTTCAATTTCGCTTTGGCTGCTGTCGGCAACCGTTTGCCCTCTGCTGGCTGCTGGCTGCCACCGAACCACGTCGGCATGGCCCTGACTTCTGTGGTTGCGCGACGGCTGCTGCCAATTCGTGTCTCGTTATAAGTGGGGAGTATTCCAAAAAATATGACACAACTGGCGCCGCACGGACCATGGCCAACTGTGGCATGCATTTTTCCAGTTGTTTGTTATTGCTTTTGTTCATTTGCCTCGGAACATTTTTGTTTTTGTTTTCATTTTCGATTTTTATTTTCATATTCATTTTTATTTGTTTGTTGTTGTACTTTATTTATTTACTTTTGCATGGAAGCTCACAAGTAGCCAGCCAGCCCAGCAGTCGGTGGCCAGCGCTAAAGCCAGAAGAGCCAGCGTTGAACGACACATTTGTACGCTTGACCGCATCGCATTGCTGTGGCGGCGACAGCCGAGAGTTAAAAGCGAATGCATGTAAAATGGACATTGAACACTGGGCCAAGGCATCGTCGTCGTCGTCGTGTAGTGGACAATGGGAAGCGCAGTGCGGAGAGGCGCACACAAATGGCAGAGCGTACGGTCAATGTTCAAAGGAAGGCAGTGGCATTCATTCGTCGTGGATTGGGGCCAGTAGCAGCAGCAATGTAGTGGCGTATGGCGTATGGCGCATGGGAGCGCAGTCGGCAGTCAGCAGTCGGTTGTCAGTTGAACGGAAGGGCGCCGAATTCGTGAAGTTGATCTTTGGATACTGTGTGCACAGTTGGCACTTAAATCAGCTAGAGCAGCAACAGCAGTGGCAACATAAAACCAATAACAGCAATAGCGCAAATATGAAACAATGGAGCAAGGATGCTGAGTGGCAAGGACAGTGGTGTTGCAAGTGAGATATATTGGTTAAATATTTTATAAACTTTTCATAATTTTAAGTGAAAAATTTAGGGAGCGATTATTGATAAATAAAAAAATAAAATAAAAACAACAGAAAAGAGGGATAACCTCTCAGTCTGGGGGAATAAATAGTCTATTTCTAACGAATGCCTGACTCAAGATGTTTGAAGGAAAGTGGTTCCGACCAAAAAAAGACCCCGAACTTGCGCTCGAGGACCGTCCTTTATATCAAATTACGGGAAAAAGTTAGGAAAACCTTGCCTCAAGTCGAATACGGACATTTAGGATTATTGATATATGTCTCAAACATTAAAAAGGGACCTCATCAAACCAGTTACCAATTTGAACTATTAGTCTTGGACAACTCTTGACTTTGTTGAGGAAATCGAAGATATGGAAACATACGTCTCTATATTTAAGAAACTTTGTGAAAATTATCAAAAGAACTTAGATCTCACCTATGGTAAAATGAGGCATTTGACGAGTAATTGATCGGGGTTGAGTAAAATTTACCATTTACTTAGAACTCAGGGACGGAAACTGTACGGCGGTTTACTTCTAATAAAAAACGAAATGCATCCAAAGATTCACTAAGGAAATCAAATATAAGAACCATACACGCTAAAACAGTGACCTTGAGGTAACGACGAAAGGGTAAGAGATATAAAAGCGAAAGAACGAGTTCTGGATACTGTAGCAGGTTAAAGTCCTACTTACTTACTTTCAAACTAGAGCAATTGCATGCCTCCTAAACCCTACTCATCTAACATCTCTTTCCCTTTGGTCCGACCCTATCGATCCTGGGCCTTGGCCTCCCGTTATATGATTTCGATGACAATTAGTCTAGGCTTGCCGGTTAAACGAGGTTTGGGTAACCGTTACAACACCAACAAAATGCGAGAGATAAAAACTAGACTAAATTCTTCGCGGGAATACAAAAAGTCAGACGGCTGTAGAAAGTCAGAAGTCAGAAGAAATAGCCAAATAATTTTGAGGAATACTTTTGAGTTCACCTCGTTCTGTAGAAAATCCGAGTACGTTCCGGTTACTTAAACCCGGCTGTCGTGGGAATAGTAGGAATAACACAACAACTTGGGCACAGCTAGATCTATAATCGGGTATAATAGAAAATCTACCGAAATAAAATAGAGAAATAATGAAGAGTTATTAGTAGACACATATTCCTTCCTTTCTGGACCTAGTAACAACAATTGACTTTTATTTATGGAAACCATGGAAAGCCAATTGATGTTATTCGAAAATAGTCACGGTTGGACGTAATCGAAACCGGGATGTATATGTGTATACTTAAGACTCTTGGTTATTTCTCAATCGGTTATTTTTCGAACTTCCTAGAAAGTTATTTAATTGTAATACAGATTGGTGACGCTAAGGTCAAATTTTCACTAGACAAAAATTTTAGTCCGATTTATATTCAGACAATATTGCTAAGAGAAAGGCAAATAAACTTGTCAAAAATCACTCCGGGTGCATTTGGTGGATCTAATATAAATGTCTGGAGTGTAATAAACTTTCATCCATAAAATTATAGATTCTGTAAGGCTGTCAAAAGGTGTAACTTAAAGGCAAACAGATCACTCTGAGAGCGTTTGTTCATCAAAAACTGTCACCCTTCCAATTTTTTTGACTTAATCAGATTCTAAAAAGCGCTCAAAAGCAGAAACTCGCCACCTGCACTATTATTTATCGCATTTATCTTAATCAAAATCTAAATGAGCAACAAATTATGCAAGTTTCCTAAGAGTAACCAACAATTGATGATTGTGATGCAAGTGGAAACCACGCAAATTTTCAAATTTCAAATAGATCAAATTTAATTTACATACGTATGAAGTTATTGGCACGCACTTTGCAACCACTGTGCCACCACGAAAGCTGATTGTATTGTCTCTGCAGCAGCTGATGCGGCAACTACAGATGCGCCACCGATGACAAACACACGCACGCACACATATACAGACATCGCTGTATGGGAGTATATTCAAGCATACAAAAGCTGTTAACGATGGTTGGTTTGATGCTGATGCCAAAGGACATCATATATATATACTCTATAATATGAATATATGTACGTGTGTGTATGTGTGTGAGGTGGTTGGTTGCGTCGATAATGGCGCGACGCGGCGCGTTTGCCGCTGGTGGTGGTGGTGGCGCTGAGCTCAAGTGACACTGGCAGTCTGACGGTGGTTAACATGCAAACGTGCCACATCACATATACATATGTGTTTGTTGTTGTTGTTGTTGCGCTTTATACACGTGTCACAAAAGGCTGCCACTTACTGCTGCTGCACTCAGCCCGCGACGTTCAAGAGCTGGTGGCATAAACAAATGCACGACCGGGCACTGGGTTGGACGAACGGATGGAGAGACAGACACAGCCAGCTAGCCAGTGTGGCATGCAATGTGACACAGAGCGCGCAACACACACACACCCACTCGTAAGAATGCTTGAACTCGCTCGAGCTTTGCAGGCATTGTAAATTGGCCACTTCGCTGATTTGTTTGCCAGCAAGCAGAAACGCAGAAATGTATGTATGTATGTATGTCTGTGCGGCAGGCGCTTTGGGAATTGCTGGCACAAATGTGCAGACAAATCCCTGCAAGCTGCTTTTACACACTCGCTCTTATTCAACTGCTCATCGCTTACACACATCTTATGATTGTTATTGCTACTGCTACCACAACAACAACCACACAGGCAACAACAACAACAACTGCTGCTGGATAAGCTCAACAGCAGCCCGACAGCCTTTTAGTTGCATGAAACGAAGCGCATTGACTGCGTCGCGCTGATAACTTTGAATAGCTCGAGGAAGGGGGGTGGCGGGCGTTGGTTTGGTCGGTCCTTCAGTCGAACTGTCCGTCCTTCTGTACACAATGACACTGCTTATGTGCTGCTGCAACAGCTGTGCCACTCAACGACTGTGTCATGCATGCTTGCAACAGTCGGTCCATGCCCAAGCAGCGCCCTCACCAAGCTTGCGTTCGTCCCTGCTGCTGTGGTAGGCGTCCATGCATATAAATGAGTGAGCAAAAAAAGTGGAAATTTCGATAGCATTCGTCGATTCAATTTCCATTTCCATTTCCATTTAGTTTTCGATTTGCATCATATCAGTATGCGGCAGTGCGTCAGCGCCGGAGGCCGGCGGTGGTGGTGGGGTATTGAGCGGTTGCAGTGCGGTTTGTGTAAATAAAGCGTGCAAGTGAAGGGCAAATATACACAATGTAGCCAGCTGATGTTGGGTTCGAGGATTTGTGTCTTTGTATTGCTTACTAGGGTGTATGGAACTGTGGAGTTCAAAAAAGATTGCTCAGATTCCAAAAAATTTAGAATCAAGAACGATTTTAGAGTCCGAGGGTCTTGTTTGAGGGGATGCTAGTCCCCAGTTCTTCAGAAAATCGACGCTAAGTAAGAGGCATGAATTTGAGAGAACGAGAGAGAAAGAAGAAAAGACATAGATAAAAGAAAGAGAGAAGGGAGAGGGATGCACCCTGATACCAGTTTCTTCAGAGACGAACTTCCAATTATATCTGGTCAAGGACTGATTCAAAAATGAATGAATTCAAGAGAACGAGAGAGAAGAAATGAAAAATAGAGACAGTAAGAAAAGAAAGGAGGAGAGAGAGAAAGGAAGGTATATACATATATATGTATGAGAGAGAGAAAAGAAAAAGAGAGGGCATAGGGAGGAACTCTAAACCCCGTTTCTTCAAAGAGAGGATACGAAATTGAAACGAACCCAAATTAAAAACCGGCCAAGGACTGATTTAAAAAAATAGTCTCCGATCCAACAACTTTCTCTGACAATTTCCTTACGATTAAACTTTCCAGTACTCCAAAGCTCTGCAAAGCTTTACTCACTGAGCTCCGTCGGTATCCGATTCAGGACATCCTCTGCTTTAAATCTTTGGATCAAGCTAAGGTCCTGCTCAATATATCAACTGCAGTACCAGTAGAAGGGTAAGGACTATAGAGTTGTAACCACCAGCTCAATTCAAACAAATATGCTCCACTATCAAGTAATAGATCTTGGTGTTTATTAAAGCGATTAAGACTTGAGGTAACCAGTTACTTTCAATATGGTTCTTTATTATGGCACTTTTTATATGGTTCCACGACGTTATAAACCATGAGTAGTTCGACAAATCTATCGGAGGAAAGATTCCGTTCCAACGTTTGACTTCAGCTTGGTTTTCCAAGGAAGAGACTGAGTGATCCATGTGGAATTCACAAAAGTCTCTCGGCCTCTACCGTGACCTCATTGTTGTTGGTGTTGCAACTGTTGTCAAACAATTGTTAAAGTTGCCGCCACGGTTCGCAATGAGTTCTGCCATTATTTTTGTAATCTTATATTTGTAAATGTTATTGTTGTTGCTGCCACAGTTGCTACCAGCGTCGGACGCACATGCACATTTGCTTCTGCTTCTGTTGCCGCATTGCCACTGCCAATTTATGCGATTGCAATCACAATGTCCATTTGACGCTGTGAATGCCGCGGTTGCGTTGGTGCTACTGCCGATGCTGCTGCTTCTTCCTTATTATTATTATTTCTGCATGCGCGCCCTTTGTTTGCACCCGCCAATATGAACAATAACAACAACAACAGAAATAGCAATTGTGTTGGTGGCAACAGCCAGCAGCCATCCGAGCCATTTGGTACGTGTCTCTGTCGCGACAGCGCGGCGAAGGCGCACTCGAGTTGGCGCATCTGCGACCAAATCCCAAATCGATTGATTTTTTGTTTGCATGTTGCATGTGGCATGGACTTGTGCCGTGCCGCTTGGCCGCATTGTCATTTGCAAGTGTGTTTATTGTTGTCGCGTTTGTGCGCGCCAAAGTCGCCACACCATCGTGAGCCGCGCCGCACTCGATCAGATGTGTAGCCGCCGCAGCGCCAATGATGGCTTTGGTGCCACCACACCACCTCCATCAGTTACGCTGTTTGCACGGCTGCACTTGAAATTCCGTGTGCTATGGCGCTTCTCTTCTTTTTATTTACTCTTTTTTTGCTTCTGCCATTCTTTTTTTGTTTTGTTTCGTTGGTCCATGCATGCAATCATGCAAATCATGTTTTTGTTAGTCCCAGCGTCTGTCAGTCCCAGCCGAAAGCGCGCTGTGCAGCCAAGCAACAAAGCAGTCATCCAGCAGGCGGACGGACTGTTGTTCCAGTGCGAGCTCTTCGATTTGTCGGCTGCTGCGCTTTGCTCGCTTCGCGCCGCTTTTCTTTTCTACCTCATTGCAGCCGGTAGCAAGCTTTCGCCCTTAAGCGCATGCATGCAGCAAGCGGCGCACTGTTGCATTGACAGCCAGTTCGATTACCCTGGGACACGTCTCATCCAGCGTTGACTGTGTTTGGTCGACTGGTTGATTTGTCTGACTCAGCATTATTGCGAGCATTCGTTTTTAATCCAATTTTCATTGTTGTTGTTGCATTTGTACGTGTACTGCAGATGTGGCCCCTGTTCGCTATTGACATTGCCTTGGCCGCCATAGAAACTTGGGCGTAAGTGGTGGATTTTTAGATCATCAATTTGTGTGTTTTTGTTGTTGGTTTCGATTTTTGAAGGAAGTGTGAGAAATATTTTGTGTGGGTGGATACAATGAAAGCAAATATAACTAGTCAACGAGAATTGAACCTTCGACATCCCGCTGTAAGTAGACTAGTTGTAGCAAACTTTCGAGAGTCCTCACAAGAGTGGTCTAGAACGATTGTCTCTGATATAGGTTTGGTATTTTAAAACTGAGATCTTGAGAATAAATGATATACACTCGATTCGGGATAGATCTAGGTTCGTTTCTTATACCAAACTGAATATAGAGAACATAAAGAGAGAGGAAGAAGAAAAATTAGAGAGAGAGAGACAGTAGAAGAGAGCGAGGGAGAGTGAAAGAGAGAGAAGGAGAAGAGCTGTAAATCGAGAAGGGAGACGGAATAGAAGAGAGAAGCTGTTATAAAGAAAGACAAAAATAAGAAGACAGTGAATGATGGAGTTCGAGTGAAAGAGAGAGTACAAAAGTAAAAAAAAAGGAGGATAAGAAATACGAGACCGAAGGAGAGGAGGGAATAAAAGAGAGATATAAGGCTATTCCAAAAATGATATCTAACAGCTCGAATTTAAGTTATCGCTTTCAAAGCGATTAGATATCGCAAATTCTTCGTATCATCGTGAAAACAATATTCTAACATAAAAAGTCTCTATATCTAGATAATTTTCGATATTTTATGAACTTCATTTCACCATAAGCATTGGTTACACGCCGATGCTTCATGTGGTGACTCATCAAATCATACAACCAGTGAGTGGCATAGTCTAAAACTGCGAGTACTTGAACTCTCCTGCTAGGAAAGTGTGATAACGGTATCATTTACAAGTATACTGCTGAGTCAAGCACATTTACTTTTCATTTAGAAAGAGTTTAAATTCAAACGGAAATTTTAAAAGATTTTGCCCCACTTTTTTCATTCTTGTTTATTATGATATATAATAAAATGCCAACAAAATGTCTATGAGATGAGAAATTTCCATGCTGACAACAGTCAGATTAGCATTACTTCAACCTTATCACTGCCAGCTAGATACATAGTGCAAGTGTAACTATATATGTATGTACATATGTATTAATTTGTATGAATCAGCGGAAATTTTTGTCTAATTCAATTGATAATATGATAAACAAAATTGCGAAATATTATAACAACAATCGTGCTACTATTGTCTAATCTAGTTGCTTGTTGGTAAATCCAGCAAATGTTTGCATCAAACAATATTTGTTCGTATGTATGTATGTATGTATGTATGTATGTATGTATGCATATAGGTGTATGTTATATGGAAAAGTTCTATGGCACATGTGTCAATAACGATATATGAAGGCAGATATGTACATATGTGCAAAAATTCATACCTTAGCGTACAGTAGATTTATATAAGGGCAAAACGTTTGCAAAATTATACAAATGTTTTTCACATTAGGGTGGTATAAAATAGAATTATGACATATAAAAAAATAAAGAAATATTTAAATAAATAAATAAAATAAATAAAAATTATATGCATAATAATAAATAAATTTAAAAATTAAAAAAAAAAATTAATAAAAAAAAGAAAATAAAAATAATTGAAAATTAAAAAAATAAATAAAAAAATAATAATAAATAAATAAAAAATTATAATAAATAAATAAAAAAATAATAATAAATGAATCAAAAAAAAATATGAATAAAAAAAAAATAAATAAAAGAATAATAATAAATAAATAAAAAAAAAATAATAATTAAATAAAAAAAATAATAAATAAATCAAAAAAATATGAATCAAAAAAATAAATAAAAATATTAAAAAATTAAATACAAAATTTATTTTCACAATTTTTTATTTAATTTTTAAAGAAAATTTAAAATTAAAATAGAAAGAAAAATAAATAAAAAATTAATAAATAAATAAATAAAACAAAAAAATAAATTAATTAATTAAAAATAAAAAATAAATTAATTAATTAAAAAGAAATAAATAAAAAATTAAAAATAAATAAATAAAAAAATTAATAAAAAATTAAAAACAGAAATTGAAAAAAAAAATTAATTAAAAAATAAAAACTCATAAAAGTTATAAAATTATCCACCAATAAAAATAATCTACTTTCAGCCTACTATATTTACCTAGACTTCTTCTAATGGTTTTATATCATCACCTGAAGGTTTTTAAAAATATGTATAATTTATTTACTGTGAAACACACGCTGCAGTTATGTAAATATCCAATAATAAATATTTACAATTTTTATTTAAAATTTCTTATCAATAAGTTGGTGGCACCTGCAACCTTGGATAGTTCATAAAAGAGTTCAGCATAGCACAAGTGTGATACTTTAACATTTATTTTATTTTTATATTAGCGTTAAAAGATACCAAAACAATCACAAGTACTGGGAAAGTTGACGAATATTTTAGGCGAAATATATGAATTTTATTTGAAACTGTTAAAAAACGCTGACAAAATATTGGAAGAGATTAGTGTTGACTAACCTACATGCGAAAATATAGAAGTAATGAGTAATTGACTACAAAGCCAAAATATAGCGCCAAGAAATTACCCGAGCAGCAAATAATATGCAAAAATATATATTACTAGCAGACCGCTCCGGCTTCGCACGGGATTGCGATGCGAAGAGAATGACTTGCAAGCGATTTTCAGTTTCAGATTAAGATTCTCCATCACGGAGTCTTTTTGATACGCTCATCTGGGAACTATTTCCAAAAAGTTAAGATTCGAGCAATAAATATACTCTAAATATCTCTCTATGCCTATGTTACTCAGGGTGAACGTAGCTTTCCAATGGTGAAAGAATTTTCGAAATCGGCACACTAGTTTTTGAGTTTATTCATTATACATAAATTTCTTTGTAGCACTAGTTTGTTGCTTGCCTTTCGTAGTACGCATGCACTCATTTCGTATCGTAGTTTAACGAACAAATGCGAAAGCGCAAACACAAATTTATAGCATGCGAGAAATATAAGCACTAACTATTGTGTATATGTAGATATGAGCGCAGAGCAACAACAAAGCGCCGGATTTCATTCATAAAAACGAAATGTGGAGAAGCAAAAAAGCAGAAAATAGTAAATGTTGGATGAAAATTTAAATGCGACGTTGTCGAATTGGTTGTGAGCGTGTGAGCGAGCGAGCGTGTATGAGAGCGAACATGTGTGATAGATGGGGTTTTTGAATAAATACAGACATAATACTATATTATATATGGAACTGTTATAAGATTAAAGTGCGTATTATAATTATGAATATTGTATTTCTAATAAAATAAATAATTTTGAAATTAATTAGATTTAAAATAACAATAAGACAATTTATAAAAAATTATAAAATTATAACTGAGGAAGAAAAAAATTAGATTTATAAAAAAATTAATAAAAAAATATAATAAAATAAAAATAAAATTTTTATAAAAATATTTTTACAAATAATATAACATGAGATAAAAAACAAGAAACCAATAGACATTTAATAATTAGAAATATTTTATATGAAATTATATATTATTATTTGATATTAAATACTGAACACGTGACAAAGTTACGAGTCCGAGTTTCGGAAGGTAATTTGTATGAAATTTTACTTCTATTACCATTTCAAGAGCTCGAGTTATGGAAGTTCGACTGTATTTTGAAAGAAAAAGTCACATCAGGTACCAAGAAAATGTCAATCGGTCCTGCTACTATTTAGCAGTGAGACTTAAATTTTTAAAATATTTTATAAATCCCAATGAAGGATACAATAGTTAATTTACTATTCCAAAGCTCTATATTTATTTAAAAAATGTTTATCAACGGATTTAAAGCCTTCTTGGTAGACAAAAGCTCGATAGATCGGTTAAAAGCTTTGACTCGATTACTATCTTGACTTTCCTGACGTCTATTAGTAATCTAGAAAGAGATTAGAAGAAGGGTTCTTTCCAACTATCACACTACAAACAATATTTGTCTTTAAGTACCTACTAGAAAGGTATAATATGTATGTTAAATACTTCAAATAGAAGGGCGGTCTGGTCCAATTCAAGTCAAACAAAGGCTTACAAATAACAATATATCTGTGTTGTTATTACTGTTACATGTTTTTTATTGCAGACATCATTGTCTTCAAGTAAAAAAAAAATACCAAAAATATTTGCTCAAAAAAACGAATTTTGCTGAATAATCTAAAAAAAAATATAAATATTATTATTTCACATTATTATTTAATTCAATAAATTTTTATTTATTTAATATTATTTTTTTTTTTAATTTTTGTTCAAACATGTTCGCACAGACCCATAATCAAGCAAACAAAAACACCATGAAAACCAACTAAACCAACAACAAACAACTATTATCCTTCAACACTTTACTGCTGCTGCTGTTGTTGTTGTTGTTTTTGTTTGTCTTTTGCTCCCAACGCACGATGACTCTAATAAATTGACTATGACTATTTGCACAACTGCAAGCAGCCGCCGCACGGAAGAAGCTCTCCAGCTCAAGCTCGAGTTAGAACTAGAGACAATACAAATGTGGATATGCTTGTATATGTATGCTTGTATGCATGTATTGGTTGTGTGTCTTTTTCGCATGGCGCCCCCATATGTGAGACGGTAGCGCACGCTTATTGCTAACAGATAACACAGTTGTTGTTGCAAAGCCGGCAATAAGCAACAATAACAACAACAACGAAAAACAGCAAATAATCAGCAATTCACTGCCAACTGTTCATACATAACACACACACACACACACACACATGCTTATGTGTAATGCAATCGGCCATACGCAATGCAACACAACACAACCAGAGAACTTAGCACAGCACAGCAGCGCTTAGCACAACAATTATTGCTGAGTATGTTTGTATGTTTGTCTGTATGCATTTGTTTGGTTACTACTGGGCTTGCTTGTTGGCTGACAGCCGGACTGGTTGGCAGCAGTCGATTTTTTTGGCCTGCCTTCTTGCCTGCTTGCGCCTGCCTCCTACCCCTGCTGCGCTGCTGGATCATCGCGTCGTCGTCGTCATAGTAGTCATCGTCGGAGTTGTGCTCGTCGTCGTCGTTCTCGTTGTTGGCACTGCCGCTGTTCGCCACTCGCCTTCGTTGGGTTGTTGTATGAAACGGCTGAGTTTGGTGTGTCATTCGGTTCGCTACCTCGCTCGTTGACGGATGTGAGTGCATGAGAACGGAGCGGTTTTTAAAGTAGGAAAACAAAAATAATTATAAAATACAAAATAATCGAGGAGAGGCGCAAAAAAAACAACAACAAAAACATTTAAGCGGCGAAACAAAGTGTCGGAAAACAACAACAACAAATGAATAGCAAATCAGAAAATATAATAAAAAATTATTATTAAACAATTTCCACGTGAAACAGCAGTGTCGTGTTGTTGTAAAATAACAACAATAAATTAACGGAAATACAAATGTTGCAAGTGTATTTTTTGTGGCAAGTGTCAAGTGTTAAGGCTCAAAATTTGAAAGCTTATTAGATATTACAATAAAAAATATAAACAACAATAAGCAGAGTCCAAGAAAAAGTGAAGTTTTTGAAGCAAGAAACATAAAATTTTTTAATAAAAAGACAAAAAATAAAAAATTTTGTTAAAATAAAAACAAAGTGTGAAAATTATATAAAAAATTAAAATTGAAATTTTTTTACAAAAAAAAAAATACAATAACAAAAATTTTTAAAATTATTACAACAAAACTACAAAAACAAAAAATAATAATTTTGTGGAAAAAAGTAAGAAACAGTTAAGTTTTGTGCAAAATTGAAGTTGAAATCCAAATAAGAAACTTCAAAAAATTTTGAAAAATATAAAAAAATATATATTTTCCAGTGTATAATTGCAATTACATACAGTACCACACAAAAGTGTTGAAACAACTCAATAAATCAAGTGTTACCAACCACTAAAACGCTAAACACCCGCGGAAGCGCAGATAAAAAGCCAATTAGTACAACAACAACAACAAACAAGAAGCAATTTAGCTTAAACAGCACCGAAAACACCCGCTTCCAACGACGGTGCTAACGGTGAAAAACTGCTTAATGCCGGATTAGTGCAACACAACAAATTATTATTATTGTTGTTGTTATTATTGCTGTGGTGTTTAAGCTAAACGTACGCTAACCCCAAGGATAAATCGCAATATAAATGTCAAAAGTGGATTTGTGTGAGTGATAAAAATTGCAACAAAAATAAATAAAAAAAATAAAACAGTTATACCAACAAACTGCGCATCGCATTAAGAATTAACAGTTTTAACTGTTAAAGCACAAATTAATTTACATTTACAATTTAAAGAAATACAAACACAACAACAACAAAAATATAATATATGGCCAATACAAAAGCAGCGACTGCAACAGCAACAGCGAGTGCAACAACAATTAGCGGCAGCGAGAATCAATTCTGCATGCAATTAAATGCTTCAGAATTAACGGCGATCATAATGAAAGGTAAGCGCAGAGAGATGTACCGTTAGTTTTAGTTATTAGTCAGTTGGGGTTTTCGTTACATAATTATGAAATTAATTATACTACGACGGCATTTCAAAATGTTGAATAGTGAAGAGTCTTCTAACTTAAATCAGCGATCTTCAGTCTTAAAATTATAAAACTCTGAAATCGGAGTTTGAAAAATTTCATAAAAAACGGTATTGAGATCATCTTGAGTGCTTTAAAAGTACTGATGAGGCCTTTCTAGTATAATCTTTAATAAATCAGTTTCAATTATAAAAGATCTTTTAAGGATCTTTCACTGAGACGATCTTCTAAATTGAAACTAGTTGCTATATACTTGAAATCCTTCTATTCCATGTTCTCTGATGTTGTTCCAAGGTATTTTCCGAAGATATGTTGCAGAATCTTTCGTTTTCGAGCGATCTTGTAGTGATCTTCACAATATTGGATCATTATGAGTAACTGAATATGTCTAAGTAGTACTAGAACAGAACATCCGATCTGTTTTATGTGAAAAGAAGCTAGATCTACGCTCTATAGACATTTATGAACCATAACTTTCTAAATATAGTTTAGTGACACTCATAATCTACGATCATTGAACGAAAATATGTATGTTCTAGAGCCAGAAACAATAAAATTATAAGATTTGACTTATTTCAAAACCAAAAAAAGAACAAAATGGGTCTGTTCTAACAGCTGGCGATAGACAATTTGGTGATCTTTACTTGGTTTCTTAAATCGAAAACAATTGTAGAGAATTTCTGAAATTGTAGTTTGATAAGATTCATGATAATTTTGGACAGAAACTTCATTTTACATTGAAGTTGAAGAAATTCCAAGAAAGTTTCTTATCAAAAAACTGATTATAAACAGTTATAAGAATATGAATTACCAAGAAACATAACATGTATCTATTGAAAGAGAACCACGTAGCTTTTGAACTCGAAAAAATAATGACAAAAATCCAATGAGAGTCAATTTTTATTTTGATCAAAATACAGTCGTGAATGCATATACCCAAGTACACGAAAGTGGTTAACGCCTTTAACGGAAATACCATAATCGCGTTGGCAAAATTTTACCTCCCGCTATCAGCTGCAGCTACATATAGCTAGCTTGTTGGTCGTCTGGTGCGCGTACTTTGACCAAGCGACAAACAGACGTAATACAACACAACACAAACTCACGTACATATATTAGACTGAGATTAGCGCTTATTGTCTGTATTGCTGCTATACAAAGCTTAATTAGCGTTAGATGACGGTGATGGTTGTTGTTGTTTTTGTCTCAGGAAATAAATAAGCGCGATCTTGGCAATACAAAGATTTATTGTCTATATATCAGTCAACTATTACGACTAAGTTGATGTTAAGTTAATTTGTGACAAATATTATGATTGGATTTAAACACGCACTTTTAACGTTGACTTGACACATGTTGTTGTTGTTGTATGAAGCCTTATTATGATTCTTAACTCAGTTTACATCATTGTCGATAGATCACGCACACAACTACATTTGTAGATTTATTACATAACTTCTGTGTTTATACAGTGTGCTACTGGCTTTGTTTTTACACAGGTGTTTAGTGTTTTTGTAAATATTATTACATCTCCTACAGTAGCGTATAAATAGTCAATTAGTATGTATTTATGTATGTAAGTGCGTGGGTGCGCGTGTACTTTGCAATTGCTCTTGAAATTAGTTAATACCAATTAACAGCGATCAAATAATTGTGGTAAATTGCTAAAATAGTTAACAAATAGCGTAATATCTATTGTTATAAATGTAAATATATTTATGAGGCAAATATTTTTGTAACTATTTAGAGGAAAACTTATATTTAATTGGAGTAAAAAAAATATTAAAAAAAAATTATAATTATTAAAAAATAAATAAAAAATATAATTATTAAAAAAAAACAATTATTAAAATATAAATAAAAAAAATTATTAAAAATTAAAAAAACAATTATTAAAATATAAATAAAAAAAAAATTATTAAAAATTAAAAAATATAAAAAAATAAATAAATAACCATAAAAACAGAAATGTTAAAAAAATACTTATAGAGGCAAGAAAATCATATACAAAACTTTTATATTGGGAATTTATATCTTTTTCCGAGTAAAAGAAAAATAATTAAAAATATATCAATAAAATATAAAAAATGGCAATTTGTAAAGTTTTTTTTTTTTCAAAATATGTATTATTTTCTAGACGAAATAGTTAGATACCATCCCCCATTATAGCATAAAAGCCACTATATATTTCAGAAATTTCTTTCATGATGCATAAACATATATATGAAAATGAGATAATATCGCTAACAGCCACTTATGATTCCAATTTGTAAGCCAAAATAATTAGAATATACTTCGAGATCAATAAAATTTATATATTTTTAAGACAACAATTCAAAAAGGTTGCATTCCACGCATTCACCATAACCAAAAGACTCAACAAATAATTGAAAAATGAAATACAGTCGAAACAGCTAGATAAAAACTTCACAAAGGATCGCTAACGATCAGTGTAAGACGCTTATACGCATTATAAATCTAACTACACCATCAAACATGCCTATATACACTTATAAAGAACTAACACCCTGCCTAAAGCCAGTAAAAGAAACCAACAACAACTGTTATAACATTTGTACAAAAAAACAAATGTTCAGAAAACACCAAAACATACAAGCAAAGAGATATATACATGCATATCAAACATATGTATATACATACATATAACCAAATACATGGATATGTTTAAAAAGCTGGCAAACCGAAAATTAGCTGATTAAATACAAATAAAAACCGCAAAAAAAAAAATAAATAAAACGAAATCTAACGAAATTTTTAGTTGGCCTGAGCCAATCAAAATTTGCGTAGGTTGTGGCGTTGGCACGGCACCTAAACATAGGTTGACCAATCAGCGGGCAGGAGAAAAAAAAAACATACAACACAGAGTACAACGTAGCAAAATGAAGCGAAAAAAGGAGTTAAGATAAAGGTAATTAAGTGAGTAGAGGTGATGAGGGAAAAATATATTTAAAAATAATGTTTAAATTATAAAATAAATAATTTAAAAATTTCAAAGAGAGAGAGAGTGAAAAAAAATATAAATTAATTGTATAAAAATTAATTAGCCACGAAAAAAGTTGAAAACAAAATATGTATCGAGTATATGCCACAACTTGTTGCTTCATTGCATGTTGCACAGCAAGTCAGTTTAAGAAATTCGCCGGCAAATACGATAAAATTCACCTCAAAAATTTCTTATATGTATATATTATATAATATACACACATTTATATATTTCGGCCACATTAAAAATTAATATCAAATTACCCACAAACTAAACCCGAGCTGGGGTGAGCGCAGGTAAAAAGTGTTGCCATTCCGCTGCACTGCCGAAAAAGGTACGCGTAATTGGTGTGGTTGGTGCGCCGTAAGCAAACGGTGCTTACTGTGTGTGTGTGTACGACGGCTACCTGTGATAAAGTCACCTTGTGCCTGCCTAACTGCACATTCTGACTGCCTGGTTGTCACCACCTGTTGGTGTTTTTTCGCTTGCCTGATTTATGACACATTAATTTGTTGTTGTTGCTTTGTTTTTCTTTTTTTTTGCCTTTTGTGCAGGCTGTGAGCGCGCTAAGTGTATAAAATGTTTGAATGCATTGCTATCAAATCGCATTAAATTGGCGCATTTGGGTGCTCGAATTACGGTTGAAGAGGTGAAAGAGATTTCTTTTTTGATTTTGATTTCTAACATTTCTACATGGAATATATTTTTTGGGTGGACTGTGCTGCACATATATTTTTTTATTGTTTTATGGTATTTTATGCTATGTTATGTTATGTCATGCTATGTTATATTATGTTATGTTAAGTTACGTTATGTTAAATATTTTTTTTAATATTTATAATTTAATTTTTATAATTAATTTATAATTTAAAATAAATTATACAAAATTATAATTTTTTTAACTTTCATATTTTTTTGTTAATTTTCATTTATTTATTATTACATTTTTTTGTTGATTATTCGCTCTCCACGCTATTTTGACCGACTGCCAATAACGCTGAGCTGGAGCAAAAAAAAAATAATGAATTTCGAACGCAAATTGCTCAATCAGTATTATTTACAAATCAAAATTTAGCACGGTGAAGGTGCGAATTGTTTTGTTGGCGTCATAAGAAATGCAAATTTAAACGCCAATCTCGTATGCAGACGTTGCTTTTTTCTTATGCTAATTTGGCTTACGCATATATATATTTAACAAGTGAGTGCCAGACGTTCACCTGGTTACACGACGCCGATTTTGCACACACAATTGACCTCCGTGTGTATAACATTTACAAGAAAATTATAACAATTCAAAAAAAAAATATATAAAAAAAATAAAAAAAAAAATTAAAAAATAAATAAAAAAATTTAAAATTACAAAACCAATAAATTTACAAAAAAAAAAAATAAAATGAAAAAAAAAACAAATGCAAAAAAAGTATAATAAATTCAACCGATATAATCAAAAATAAATAATTGTATGCATTTTGCAAAAAATTTCCGATTGCTCGACAATAAATCGACAACAATAGTATATACATACATACATACACCACTCACTTTCAGCAAATGCGATATTTGTAAGATATGCATTTTTATCAAAAGGTAATTAAACCTTTCGACGCTTACACAACAACAATGGCGTGTGACAGGCAAAAGGTGAGTGGTGAGTGGTGAGCGGCGAGCAGCGATGATGATGATAGCTTTGCACAAAGCTATAAATAGTAAAATCAAATTGATATATCGCAAGCAAAGCTAACAAAACAAAAAATGAATGCAAAAATTCATAATACAAATATTTGCGCTGTATTGCGTTACGTCAAGTGCCATGTCGTGTTGTTGTTTGTGATGTTGTCAACAACAACACCTTGCCATTATTTGCAACTGAAATTACAATAAATTGATACAATATTTGTTTTGTCATATGTTAATTTGGTTGAATATTTCTTGAATTGCCACATTGGCGCATTGTTGTTGTTGCTTTATTTTTTGGTTTGTATGTTAAATTTTTGTAGGTCATTAAACGCCCCGCATGAAATTCGTATGCAAACTGCATTGTAGTCGTAAAATAAAAATGTGCCAAAAGCCAAAAGTCAGAGTAAACAGCAAGCAGTGGCAGAAGCAAAGCAAATTTTATAAGCGAATTGTAAAAGGTAAAATAAAATAAAAATGATAAAAATTAAATTAAAAAAATTATATAAAAAATAAATTATAAAAAAATTAAAAAAAAATAACAAAAATGTAAAAATAATAATAAATAAAATGGAAAAATAATATTAAATAAAATGAAAAAAAATAATAATAAAAAATTTAAAGAAATAATAAAAAAATAAAAAAAAATATTTATTCATAATAAGAAAGAAATGAAGATGAAAAAATTTGATGTTAAATTGTTATTGTTGATGTTAAATTTTTTCATCTTCATTTCTTTCTTATTATGAATAAATATATTTTTTTATTTTTTTATTATTTCTTTAAATTTTTTATTATTATTGCGACATGTGTCGCAATACCTGTTAATACATGCATAACTAAATGTAATTAAAAGTTTTTTCGTTGCAGTTGCAATGAAATGTAGATATATTGCATCAACACTTCACATACTTTTTGCTAATGGAAATTAATTGTGCTTTCTTTATTTATTTTCCATTAAATTGCGAATTAGTTAATTATTTCAAATGTTTTTGTTGTTGTAAATTGCGCAAATTTTGTATAAAAAACATTATTTAAATTTGATAAAAAAACTTTCAATTTTTTGGTTTTATTAAAATATTTTTTTTGTTATTAGAATACTTCTTTTCAAAACCAATATACTATTTAATTAATTTAATTTTAATTTTATTTATTTATTTTATTTTATTTTATATTATTTATTTATTTTATTTTATTTTATTTTATTTTATTTATTTTATTTTATTTTATTTTATTTTATTTTATTTATTTTATTTTATTTATTTTATTGTATTTTATTTTATTTAATTTTAATTTACTTTAATTTAGTATTTAGTTTAATTTAGTATTCAGTTTTAATTTTAATATTATTTATTTTACTTTATTTTATTTTATTTATTTTATTTTATTTTATTTTATTTTATTTAATTATTTTATTTTATTGTATTTTATTTATTTATTTTATTTTATTTTATATTGTTTATTTATTTATTTTATTTTATTTTATTTTATTTATTTTATATTATTTATTTATTTTTTCAATTTTAATTTTTTTTATTTTATTTTTATAAATAATTTGTATTATTTTTTTCCATTTCTCTCCACTCATTTAATTCATCTAAATCCAATTTTTTTAATTTATTTACCTTTAACACTTTAATTAGTTGTTGTTTACAGTAATCAATTCGTTTTTTAACTTTTAAGTGCCAAACCGCATGTTGCGCCAAAGCGCTGTGTGAGACATTTACACTTATATAATTATGCGCACTGCGACCTTGTTTCGTTAAACGGTACAAATAAGCACGAAAAACATCGAATGCATGCACTTGTACACAAACATATCTACACCTTTCCAATATTTGTTTATATTTGATCACCAAAATTTTCTAAAACCCCTCGATGTGGCTATAAAGAGTATAAATATGTAGATATATGAATGTATGTATATACAAAAAACTACCGTTAAGCAGCAGATACACATGTGCATTACTATGGTGTATATTTTTATAGGCACTCTACTAAACAATAACAATAAAATTTCAAACAGCTTATTAATACACACAAGAGCACATACAACCTCACGCTCATGCTGGCCTACCAACAGGCGTATAAACGCTGAAACCACTGAACAATTAAAATTCCACATACTTAACAAATGAAACAGTTTCCCTCGGCCACCTTTACCCCCACCGCACAGCTAACCACAAGGCATACACGTACACACACACAAACACAGAAATATAGAGAGCGGGACTCACACTCGTGTTGCACGCTGCGTGTGTTTTGTTAATAAAATGCCACCCCCGCTATGATATCGGAAATTATTTGTATTCTCATATCGACTAACAAATTTTCAACATGCTTTGTGCAACACAAAACAATCATAATAACACACAGAAATTAACGCAAGGGAGGCAATAACATATATAAAGAATAAAAGCGCCGAATATAGCAAATGCTATGAGGGGCTCACAGGCGCGTTACTAACTGACTGGCTGTTGTTGTTGTATTTATATGGATGTGTGTGTGAAAGTAGAGGAATTAAAAGTGCTGACTAGACGATTTGTACAATTTGCCTTGCCTTGCCTTGCATGGCAATTGAGGCGCGAACGAAAACAGATGTTGGCTGCTGTTCGCTGATGCCGCTGAGGCTGAGGCTGTTCGGTGTGGGGGGTGGCGAGTGTCGACGCCTATCATCATATTTGTGGAAGAAATATTCGCACATTTGGTACATTTGTTTGTATTTACAATAATTCTTAAGGCATGAGGCGAAAGTTAGTGTAGAGCAGCAGAAAGATAAAGGAAACATATAATAAATAAAATAAAGCAGAGAAAAATGCGCGTTTAAAACATAATTAAAACAGGTGTAGGGCAATAATAAGCACTTGGCGCTGAAATAATTGCGTTGTTGTGCGAAATATTATATACAATTGTACACAGAAACATACATACAAAAATTTAAATTAGACATGAAGTTTATACAATAAATTCAAAACATGTGCTGAGGATGAAATAAACTAAAATTGGGTTATTAAAAGAAAATATAAATAGAAAAAAAAAATAAAATAAAGTAAAATAAAATAAAGTAAAATAAAATAAAAAAATTAAATAACAAATAAAATAATAAAATAAAATATAAATATCATTAAAAAATAAAAAAAAAGTAATAAAAAATTAAATTAAATGAAATAAAAAAATAGAACAAATTAAAAAAAAAATTAAATTAAAAATAATATAAAATATAAAAATTATTAAAAAATAAAAAAATAATAAAAAATTAAATTAAATAAAAAAATAGAATAAATTAAAAAAAAAATTAAATAAAAAATAAAATAAAATATAAAAATTATTAAAAAATAAAAAAAAATTATAAAAAAATTAAACAAAATAACCTATAACAATGAAAAAAATAATAATTAATTGAACTCAAAACATTAATAAAAATATTAAAAAAAAGAAAAATTCAAAAATTAAAAAGTGTATATAAAAAAATTAAAGTATTAATATTTAAAAATTTCCTAAATCTAACTAGCATTTAGCTACATTTAAGAGAATTTTGTGTCTTAACTAAACCACAATTCTTTTAATTATAATTGATCTAATTGAGATTATTTTAATTGATTGATTAATCGAAAAGAACGCATTCAAATTAATCTAAATTGAATTGAATTAAGTTTATTTGAATTACATAAGTGAAATTATGTGCATTAAGCTCATCAATTAGAACAAAAACCAAAATTAATAATCAATTAGGATCCAAAGAATTAATTTAAATTAAATTTAATTTAATTAAATGACTTAATTCAAATTAAATAAAAAATGATCAGAATTAATACAAATGATTGTAGGTGACTAGAAGAGTTTAATAAAAATAATTCAGCGGAATGGAATGAAATTAATTCCAACTAAAATGAATTGACTGCAATTAATATGAAACATATATTCGAAGTGAACTAAATTAACTCTAATTGAGTTAAATTCATTGAATTAAGTGAATTAGCCATGAATAATTGAAATCTTTTAAGTTGCTTTGAAGAAAATTAAACTGATGAAACAAAATTTAATTAATTTGACATCAGTTGAAGAAGACTCTTAGAAATAAAGTTTCACAATCTTTACTTCAAAAAATTAAAAAAAAAAAAAAATTAAAAAAAAATTAAATTTAAAAAAATATTTAACTAAAAGTTATGGATTTGGCTCGAATAGAATTGACTTTGAAATTGAAATTTCACAAAAGAATTATGAATTCGAATCAAATAAATTGATTTCATATAAAAGGAAGAGGCTCAAATTCGGTTCATTTCGAAACAAAGTCAGCTTATTTGGCTCAAATCTTTCTCAGCGTCTTTTCAACATCTCAAATTTTCTCTAACTCTGATTAATTGTAACAAAAATTCAAGTGCTCTTTTGCTTAAACAAACACCTCATACCAGACGCTTGAGCAACTAACCACAAATAACAACAAACAACCAAATACTTTTAGTAAATAGAATAAAAACTGCTTGCTGCTGCTGCCACATATTTGCGCAACGCTATCAATTACTTGCGCAAACAAATCAGTACGCAAAGCGAAACGCAGCTGCTAACTGTAACAATGGTAACTGTAAAGCAAAAGAGCGGGACAGCGGTGGGCGGGGTTTTCTCCAACAGTTATTTGTGGAAATGCTATTTTTGCTTGGGTCACCGCCACACCACAATCTAACAGCTGTTGGAGCTGCGGTTGCGCTTGCTGTCTGCCACAGCGGTTGAAATGGTAGAGAATTGCGTCACTTAGCTGTGTTTCTGTGTGTGTATTTGAGATAAATTCAAAATGTTGACAAATCATTTTCTTTGTCTTTTTCGGTTTTGCGTTATGCATTGTTTTCGGGTTTGGTACGACGGGGAGGCTGAGGAGCTGGGGCCAAGCCGAAATTGTAACGAAAATACAATAATAAAAGCAAACACAATAATAGATGTATGCAAATAAGCTGCTGCTGCTGCTGCTGCTGCTGCATGCCACACATACTCATTTGCCAACAACAAATGTAAATGTAACAATTTATGAGTGTTGTTACTGTATACATACACAACATGCTGTTTCATATTCAAGTGCAATTTTGGGTTGTCTGCGCTTAGTCTATATGCCTTTTGTAGAAATTTACATAAATATGCGTGTTTGTGTGTGTGAACTGTGGGCATGGGTGCGCCATAAATGTGGCAATATAACTTATTTCATCAATTTTTTTTTTTTAATTTTTTGCGACTGCGTAGGCAAATGATCTTATCTGGGGTCATCATAGACATTAGTGATATAAGAAATGAATATTTTCGAATTTTGAAATTATTTTCGAATTTCGAAATTATTTTCGAACTTCCTGAAAATCGAATTTTTACTTCGTTTTCTTAAAATTTAATGAAAATTTGCAGAATTTACGATTTAAATATAAATATATTTGAAAAATGGCAAATTCGAAAACTAGTACTTTTGAAATTCTTTTTTGAAAACTTAAAAAATTTTGAAATTTTTTTCAAATTCTAAATTTTTAAAACTTATTTTTTTTTGAAATATCGAATTTTTTTTTGAGATTTCGAAAAATTTCGATATTTATTTTTTATTTAAAATATACATAGAATAAGGTTGATTTCTAAAATTTTTTTATGTTTTTGTTGTCATTTCCAATTGAGATGCCTGTTTTTAAATATCTTCGAATTTCCAAAAAATTGTAAGGGTTTCAAATGACATAAGCTCTTCTCTCACTTCAAGAAAGAATAGCAAATATGCTGAAATACACATACACAAGTGTACTCAAGCGCACAGTCTAACAAACCCTCAATTTTCGCCACCCACACCAGCTGCAGCCGCCACTGCTGCTTGACAACCCCTAGAAGTATGCTAACAAATTGGCTGCTGTGCGTCTCCGCATGGTGGCTGTTGGGCTAAGCAAATAAATATATGCGCGCTTGTGATTTTGCATAAATATAATTTGTATGACGCGACCAAGCTGGCAAATACCCTTGCATGCTTACACACCCCCTCCTCCACTTTCTCTCAAACTAGTCATGACACATTGTCCGCCAAAGCAGCGCCAAAAAAAAAAAAACCTTGTGAATGTGAGTCGCCCAAAAATCGCCATACAATTTATTTCGGGGCGACGATAACAAATCTCGTCAACAGCTTGGTGGCGGCAACAATTACAATAAAAGCAAAAACAACAACAGCAAAAAAAGATTTGCCAACAATAAGAGGAATAACCATAAAAGCAGTGACTGTAGAGCGCACAGACAGTTGTGACACAAATGAATTGCTTTTGTTGTTGCTCAGCTTTTCTTTTACTGCTTTGCCAATCAACCCCAGTGTGTGCGCTGGAGAAAAATCATGTTGGCCAATGTCAGGCTGTTGTCACAGCTGCGTTTACTCGTTGATGATTGCTTGCCACGTCTTTGTCTTTTTTGTTGTTATTGTTGTTGTTGCAACAGTTCAATTTAAGCTCACTGCTGTTGCTGTTGCCACAAAAGTTTGCTACAATTACTTTGGCTGTTATTGTTGTTGTTATTTTTTCATATTTGCTACGGTCAGAGGGCACCACAGACACGCAGTGGGTGGGGGCATGCGACAAATAATAAAAATGTCACGCTGTCGTCGCCTGCTAGGCCAACGTAAGTCAGCAATGGCGACAACAACAACAATAAAAAAGCAAGCATCACTTTTATAAAAGTGGAGAAGGGGAGGAGGTGGATAAGAAAGAGGGGGAGTAACAGTTTTAAGGTGCAGAGATTACTTCAGTCCGCATACAACTTATTTTTGAGCACCCTCAGCATGCAAATCTCACACCAATTGCATGTTGCTCATACGCAGCGTCCGACCATATGTAGCCAAGCACCAAGTGCTCCAGTCAAAGTGGCGCTGCCAAGCGAAGTGCTTCTTCTCTTCATTCTTTCAGTTATTTCAACTACTGTTTTCCACACACATATTTTTGGCACAATATTGATTAGCGTGGTTGTTGTTGTTGTTGTTGTTGTTCAGCTGGCTGATTTGTCTGATTTCATAGAATTTATGGCATTTGCTTGAGTCGCTCCGTTTGCTTTAGCTGAGTGATTGTCATTATGCGCGTTCATATATTGTTGGCGCCAAAATAATAAGCTTATTGTTTGATGGTACACACCACATGGCAGACAAGGCAAGGCACCCACAGCAGGCAGACATTACAATAAAAACAACAAATAAAGCAAAAACTGAAGCAAATTGCAGTGTTGGCGGAAAATCCGTAAATGCAATGCAAATAAATTCAGCTATCAGCGTATCAATTCGAAGAAAAATAAATTAATTAACATGCCCAGTAGGAAATTTTTGGTTGTGGAGAGAATTTTTCGAGTGTTTGACAGCTGTCAAAAGGTTTTGCTTGGTTGTAAGGAAATGTTAAAAATTTTAACTATGATTTTATTATTCCGCTTTTTACTTATATTTAATAGAAAAAAAATTCAAAATTAGTATTTCAATATTGTGCAAAGTTTTGAAGTTCAGTATTGACCAAGAAAAATATGAATTTTGTTTCCAACAAGGCACAAAGCATATATAGTCTGTCATTTCTTATTATTAATGCGTTTTATCACTCCCAAAACATGCGTTCGAAGGATTTGTGTCATATATTATTGCTTTATGCCTGATTTGTCAGACACATCCGTACAAACTTACATGGTGACGACATTTTTTGTGCTTTTGGCTATAAATATAAATTGTGTTGTATAGCATAGCATAATTTTTCTGGTGTGTCTTTTTTGCCACAAATTCAATAAATAAATTCTTGCCTAGTCATCTGCATGAAGGTTTGATTGGCCAACAATATGCCTAGCCACTGTGTGTCTAGTAGTCTGAGAAGGGGTTCCATATATGCCAATGGCAGCGGGCAAATCAGATGAATTACCAGCCATAAATTTAAAGCGAAAATAGCTTGCAATGAAATATTATTGTGTGTGCCATTTTTTTTTTTTTTTTTTGTGATAAAAAAAAAATTAAGTAAATAAAAAAATTTAAAGTACAAAATTTGAAATAGAATTAAAAGAATTAAGTAGTATATAAAAATATTTATTACAAAAAATATTTAATAAAAAATAAAAAAAAAATTTAATAAAAAATAAAAAAAAAATATTTAATAAAAAATAAAAAAATATTTAATAAAAAATAAAAAAAAAATATTTAATATAAAATAAAAAAAATATTTAATAAAAAAATAATTAAATAAAAAAAGAAATATTTATTACAAAAATAATATTAAATAAAAAATATTTAATTAAAAAAAAAAATCAATTTAAAAAAATATTAACAAAAAAAAATAATAAAAAATAAAATCTTAATTTTAGTTGAATAAAGAAAGAGGGTTGTCATGTATTATTATATAAAAAGGGATCAAAAAAAATTTCAACATTTATTTTTTAATTAATTAAGTTAATTTAGTAATTTGTTTATTTGTATTACAAAGTCTCCACTCTAAGCGCACTACGCTGCAAGAAATCCGCTTGTAAACTTAATACTTTTTAAGCGCTTTAATCTCACCACTATCAAACACACCCACACACACCCTCTTCACGCTTACATGAACACCACATTGTTATCACCAAGTTTCAATTAAATACTCATTCGATATTCTATCTTCATAATGGCAACATTTGTTGCGATCTATTCAAGTGTCAGTTTGTTGGTTTTTTTTGTTGTTTTGCATAATTGTTATTGTTGTTGTTGTTTGAGTCGTTTTTCCAAAAGTGCACATCTGTTACGCGCACAATACTTGCTACATAATTCACAAAGTTATCAGCACAGTCACATCTTCATCCAACAGCAGCAACAGCAACGAAGAGGAACAACCCAAAAGCGGCAACAAAACAAACTCACACACACGAAGTTGAAACCCATGTGCTAAATGACGCACATACACACAAAGAGGCAACTGCTGTTGGCGTTAAATGTTGCTGCGAACAACTTTTGCCAGCAATGTGAGACTGATTTTCCCAGAATGTGTGTTGGCGGCAAGCAGCAAAGGCAGCGACGCTAACGACCACGATGACTATGACGATGCAGAGCGCCACAACGTGTAGCCAAAGCGTGAATCACATGCTTTTTCACAAAAACAAAAAGAAAAAAAAAACAACAACAATTGCAACAAAAAGCTAGCAAAGGAGTGGAGTTGAGTTGAGCTAACGATGCCGGCACTATTGTTCTTGCTGTTGCAAACTGTGTATGTGTGCGCGTTGGGAAACACTCAACTTTGAGTTTGGATTTTAATCGAACAGATGGCGCCAAATGTTTGCAACAAAAGCAAAAACACGCAACAAAAACACAAGCGAAAGAGAGTGCGAAAAAAGGGGTCAACAGCGGCAGGAGGCAATGTGGTTGTGGCAGCATGTACGAGGTAGGTGTAGGTGGCATGTCGAGCGAATTGTGGAAAATTCAAATTGCTAAAAAGAGGAAACAACACCAACCCAAACAAGACATAATAAAAACCCGAGAACAATGAGTGTTGTTGAGGCAGAACAGCTGCTGCTTGCTTGCTTGCTACTAGATGAGGCAAGAAAATGGCTAGAAAAGAAGAAAACCATGAGCACGCTAGCAGCAGTGGCGGCGCTATCGAATTTTAACGCCAACACCCGGCACCCGGTACCCAATGAGCAACAATGAGTAATCGACTATCAAACGACTGCTAAAGCTGCTGCTGCCAACTGCTACAAAGCAACAAATCATGCAACGACCAGACGCGCCGCAGCCAAGAGGCGGTTAGACCCAGAGGACGACCTCGCAACGCAAGAAGACTTCATACAAAACGCAGTTCGTGCCACCAGCAAGGAATACAAACACACAACAAAGCAGCGTTGCTTTTTCGAGTCATGCCACCAGCAAGCAACATAAAAATCATAGAAAATCAAGGCAAAGCAAAAAAAAAACAAAAAAGGCGAAAATATCAAAAATAAAAGTGAAAAGAGTAAGAGACGAAAAGAAAAGACATAAAAATCATGCTCTTTAGAAATGTGAGCCGCATCAGCGGCAGATGACAGCAGTTAAACTTGCCGATTTAATGGCGAGACGAAAGCTAGTATGGGCTAGAAAACGAAAAATGGGCACAAGTTGGTGCGGTGAGTGGCAAGAACTGTGTGGCAAGAACTCTTGGCTGGCAGACAGTAGTGTTGTTGGTTGGCTTTTGGGTAGGCGATTGGCGACGCTTGAATTGTTGACTGATTTGAATGGTATTGGGCGGTTGTTTGGCATTCAAGCGCTTTGGGTTAACTTGCCGACAAGTAATGCCTTTGCCAAATGGTGCAGACAACATAAGGGCTGTGCTGTATAAAATGGGAGAGTGGTAGCGAATTTTTGCTGTCAGCAAGCATTTATATTTTAATTTTTTTTTTTTGAGAAAAATGAAATTCCATAAAGTGGTGGTTAAATTTTAACTGGTGGTTAGCTGTAACCGACGGTTAAAACACGATAGGGTTGAGAATAACAAATGTCAATTGCAATTTTTACTAAAGTGTTGACTAAATTTTAACCAACGGTTAAACATAACCTCTGATTAAGTATAAATTATGGTTAAGTATAACAATGAAAGCCTGAAGATATGTCAAATTAGACGTTAAATATAAAATGTAATGCCAGAAGTCAAAGTTCAAAATCAAACTTTTCTTTAAATTGAGCTAAAGTGAGAGTTAAAGTGCCGGTTAAAATTAAAAGTCAGGGTTAAAGTTAAAACTAAGTCAAATTTAAGAATCTACAACACAGATATTAATATTAAAGTTGAAGTTAAAGTGGTGGTTAAAATTTAACTGCCGTTTAAGTTAAATAATAAATACAAAAACAAAATTTCAAGTGAAAATCTCGCTTCCAAAGCTCAATTTGATATTAAAAGCTATCAGCCGTGATTAATAAACACAACAACAACAACAAATAATGTCAAAAAAGTTGACAGTAGACAATAACAATTTCGCTACTCCACTACTTGTGACAGCTTCACATACTTAACTTCGCTCGACAAGTCTGCAACGGTAATGAAAACCGAAAAATATGAAAATATCTGACAGCCACTGAAACGCTCACGCTCATGCATCATCGGCGCTGAATGGTTGATGAGTATAATGGCGCTACAGTAACGGGCGTTTAGCTGAGCTGGCTGGCAGACTCCGGTACAGAGCGAGTGAAGTGAAATAAACTAGAGACCGCGGGGCGTTGAAAAGGGTGGACGGATTAGCAAAAAAAAAAACATGAAAAGAAGAACACAAAGAGACGCAGCAGGAAATACAATATGGAAATAGATAAAAAAAAGAAACACGAACGAATCCAACTTGCTACTTTGTTGCACAGCTGGTGGTGGCTACAAGCAGCTTTTATGTGCGCTTTTTATAGGGTTGTTGCAAGTAGTACGCAAGTGTTGCTGCAGTTTGGCATTGATTGCGTGCTGAGGCGTGTGCAGCTGATGCGCGCATCAATTTAAGCTCGTACAATAATAACAATAACAACAAACAGAATGACAAACATCATTTGTTATGGCAATGCAACTTGAAAGCTGAGCCGAGCGGAGTTGAGCTGAGTTGATTTGCGGGTTTTGCGTTGGCGTTAGATGAAGCGACAGCAGTTTGCAGACAATCTGCGCAGCTGGCAAGCAGCGGGGTGGTCGGCGGTTGTACTCAGGGGAAATAGTATTAAGTGCTTTGCGGTGCAACGGCCACCACCACCAACCACCGATAATTTTTCAAAGTACCCAAAGGCTTCAAGGGCCGCGAGTGCTACTCATAGATGGTTATACAGTTAGCTATCAGTAGTTGAGTGGGGTGTCTGTCTTTATTGTAATGCAAACTCATATTTAAAATGTCATATTTTATTTTTGTGACGCTTTTGTGTTTGTTGTTTTTGGAGCTAATTGTTGTTGTTGTTGTGTAGTGGATGAAGGGTTTTGATTTGATTTTGATTGATGCTTTGAAAATTGCAATTTTGAAATGAAGAGGTGAAAAAAACTATAATTTTCTCAAATAATACAAAAATTAAAAAAAAAAAATTATATTAAAAAAAAAAAACAAAATAAAATTAAAAAAATTTAAAATTAAATAATTTTTTTCAAAATTTATTTTTTTTTTCAAAAATTAAAAAATATTTTTTTTTCTTACAGAAAATTAAATTTTTTTCCAAAATTTCTAAAATGTTTTGAATTTTTTTTTTTAATAAAAAGTGCAATCTAGCACCGCGTTTCCCCACCTCACCTCTTTTTGACCGAACGAAATCGCTTAATTGGCTGAAAATCGCAAAGAATTCCAATAAATCATTGCAACAACAACAATAACAATACTTAGCACAGATATCAGTTAACGATATGCATACCTAAGACACACACTGCAGTGAGTAGCGAATAGAAAAGTCCAACAAATTAAAAACGGAAAACCAGCTAAACAGCCTGGCGGACGGACAGATTTCAAACTGTCCGCAAATCGGCACATTTGATAGATGAACGTTGCTGGCACGAATGACATGCGCTTGCAAATGTGGTAGCATGTGGCAGCAGCAGCAAATACAGTGGCAGAGTGGCACGTGACGCAGCAAACACAGTATGAAAGAATAGCAATATGGTAGGCACAAATGCAGCAACAACAACAACATTTGTGGCAACAACAATCAACTTGCAGTCCACATGCATTAAATGCAATGCCCATAATTACCTGCCTGCTTGAAATGTGAGCTGCCTGTTGCATGCCACCGATTGTATCGACCGACCCACCTTGCTACTACCATGTGTGTGTTGCACAAAAATAAAAATGTTAACGCTGCGGAATGTGTCCATATTCCAATATGGTGCAGCGCAGAAAAATGCGGCGAGTGACAGCCGCTGCTGCAACACAATGGTGCAACAACAAATGCAAAAGTGAAAAAAAAACATAAAATTGCAACGCATGCCACGGTCAGCAGGCACACACAGATTAGCAATAGCGCAGAAGTGGGCAAGCAAGCAAATGCAATGATTTGAAATAAAGAGAAACAACAACAACAAACAATTGCTGCCCGCATTATGCGCTTTGCATTTCACATTGTTGCAAGTAGCAACGCTATTGTTGCATGTTTAAGTGGCATGCGTCCAAAGTGAGCGAGCCGGCTGGTTGCATGCAACCACATTGTGTGGCTGCTCAAGTGGGTGCGGTGTGATGTGGCAGCTTCAAATTGAGCGTTGCGGCGCCAACTGGCTTTGCCACAAATCAGCATTCGCTGCAGCTCATTTGCCGCTTTTGCTACGCATATTGCACGCTACATTTGGTGGCAGTCAGGCAGCCGTGCAGCCATGTGGCAGGGCCACAACGTATCAGTTTACAAGGTGAAGTCGCCGCGGCGCAGCCAGTTGGCAGCGCGTTAATAATAAATGATCACGCCATAAATGATCGACACGATCGCGATTGATATGCCCTTCTATAGGCTCCTCTGCATGTGAGTGTTTGTTTGTTTGTTTGTGTTTGTGTGTGTGTGTGGAAATTCCAATCATTGCGCTTTGTTGCCATAATTGTGCAAAAGTTCACTGCGCGCGTCGCCTTGCATTCTTGCTATTTGCCACAAGTGTTAAAAATAAATTACGAAGCACTTGTGGCGCGGCGTTCAAGCTCCTTTTTCGGTACAAGGGCATTTCTGGAATTTTTGTGAGCTTCGATTTTTAAGAATTCATAGAAAGTATTCATTCAATTTATGCAAGAGAGGATGAACGATCTCTGATCAAAATTCTGATAACTCAAGACAGGCCATACAAGGTCCAAGGTCGAATTGATCGAGTTCCTGCTAACTAAGCGTAAGTGAGTCAGAAAGGGAGTGAAATTCTACGACTCTGAGAGAAAGGGAGGGAGAGAGTAAGAGTGAAATAGAGAGAGAAAGAGTAAAAGAAAGAAAAAGAAATAGTGATAAAGAGACTCAGGAATTAAAAACTCTGCTCTTCTCATTTCAATTTGAGCTATTTTGTATGAGAGTCTAGCTGTTGATTTGGTCCCCAAAGTCTAAATGGCTCTAAAATTCGCCATTATTTGTTCCTCAGTTCTACCTTAGGTCCTTAAATTCATTAGTTCTGTCTTCAAACTTCGCGAAATCTAAAGTCTTTAGAAAAAAAGTATATTATCATAGATTCTCTTCAAAATTTACACTTCTGCCTCTTGACATTTCATCTCGAAAACAAAAACAACAACAAATAACACAAATATTTAAACTTCACCCACAATCCTGCTAAATGTTTAAGCACATAATTGGTAGACTACAGTACCCCACATTTGCAACAATATTATTTGCCTGCATTAAGCCCCTCTTCCCCTCCTCCCATCTCCACTTTCTTTGTTTCCGCACAATTTGCTGATTGAACTGTAATCAATTAGTTGTTGTATGTGAAAAACTGCTAACAAATTGGAAAACAACAACATGTCATACAACAACCACAACAACAAAAACAATAGGAAATACAAATAACAATAAAAACAACAACAACTATTGTAAATATTACAAAAGCAAATAAGCAAGATAAAAAACTATATAAAAAACAAAACAAAACAATAACAAAAACAACTGCAAAATCAAATTGTATTTTTTACTGGAAACTAAGTAGTTGCAACAACAATAAAAACAACAACACCAACGTGGAGAACAGTACAATTGCAATTTGCGGATGAATAATTAAGTAGATTCTAGTGATGGAAAACATGTGTTGTACTACTAAGCATAGCTCTTTTTCTATATATGTATGTCTTGTGCTCCTATATATATGTATGTATGTATGTTTGCTACAAAAATTAATTGCAAGCGCCGCACATAATTAAGATTCGTTAAGTTCAGTCTTCATATTGCGTACAAGGCAAAGATGCGTACAAAAAAATATATGCAACAACAATAACAACAACAACAACTACATATGAAGATAGGCGTAATGAATGCATTCGCATAATTGACAATCGAAGGCTGACGCCGACGGCCGCTAGTAGAGATGTTGCACTGCACTTTATAGGTGTTTGTGTGTGTGTGTGTTATCGATGTCTGCTTTCATAAATATACGAGTGCACATGTTTTATGCATTGCAACGCAGCGGTACTTTGACGAGCAGCAGACGTAAACATGACGACCATGTTTTTTTCATTATTAAATATGCATCAATGCAAATGTATGTATGTGTGTGTATGTGCGCCCTAATATATGCAAGGACGATACAAAAAATTGATTACAGCAATGCAAACGTTATATATAGCAGAGGGAAATTGTAAGCAACACAAAAAAAATAATGAAATATAAATAAAAAAATTAAATAAAAAAATAAATAAAAATTAAATATAAAAAATGTAAATAATGAAAAAAAAAATATACTAAATTAAAAAAAATATAACAAAATAAAAAAATTATTATAAATTAAAAAACAATTATAATAAAATATAAAAAATATAATAAAATAAAAATATTAAAATAAATTAAAAAAATTATAATAATTAAAAAAAAATTATAATAATTAAAAAAAAATTATAATAAAATAAAAAAATTAAAAAAATTATAATTAAATAAAAAAAATAAATAATATGATAAAATTAAAAAAAATTATAATAAAATAAAAAAATATAATAAAATAAGAAAAAATTATAATAAAATAAAAAAAATTATAATAAAATAAGAAAAAATTATAATAAAATAAAAAAAGTATAATAAAATAAAAAAAAATTATAAAAAAGTAAAAAAAATATAATAAAATAAAAAAGTATAATAAAATAAAAATTACAATAAAATAAAAATAATTATTTTACATTAAAAAAATGTAGGGGAATTTGAAAAATCTTTTTCTCGAAAAAAACTTTTTTTTTTAATTTTAATTAAATAATTAAAAAAAAATTTTTATTTATTTTTTCTATTTAAAATATAATAAATTTTAAAATTTTTTTTTGTACTAATTATTATTAATATATTGCCGTGAAATACAAAAAAAATTAAATATATATTTTTTAATTATCGTACACTCTGTTCCAATAATAAATATCTACAAATTCTCAAATTGAGCTATTAAAATTATTTTCAAAACCAATTCTATTATACATATAAAAAACACAATTGGCGCCAGCAGCATTGACAAACGACTATTGACACACACAACAAAAGAACAACAACAATAAACAACCAAATATGCCGAATATGAAAAAAGCTGTGGCAATATGTAGAATAAGCCAAAATGAAAGCGAAATTACGCCACAAAAACTCAAAGAAAAATATTTCAAAATCCATGCATACATAAATACATAACAACAAATGTTTTCGCCTCTACTAACAAACATATGCACACACTAATAACCGCCTGCGTCAACAAATCCGCCAAACAGATCAATCATAAAACCATATTTTCTGGCATACTTGCCAAAATAAAGCGATTGCGCGTTTAAAAGAAAGGTATGCAAAATGAAACAAAAATACAACAACAAATGGAAAATACGCAAAATGCCAAGGTGGCGCGGAAAAGCAAATACAATTTTGAAAAATATTTTTTTTTTGTTTTTTCTTTTCTTTAAAAATATCGAAATTTCGAACAGCAGGAAATAAATTGCAAAAATTTGTGCTAAAACAAAAACAAGTCAAAAGGTTGGGTTGTGCCTTCTGAAGCGAGTAAGTGTGAAATTCTATAGCAGATTTGCACATCTGTTCCGTTGAGCGGCGGTCAGCAGCCGCAATGAAGGATGAAGGCTAAAGCTGATTGCCGTGTGGCTTAAGTTGCAAGTGAAAACAAGATAAAAAAATTAAAATATAAACAGTGTTCGACAGTTGTAGCAACAATACGACAGCAAATTGAAGGAAGAAAAATATTTAAAAAAAAGACAACAACAATAAATATACAAATAAAAAAGAACAATTTCATCAATGGCTGACATTGCGTTGTAGCAACAGAAGACATTGATTGAATAACAGGCAAATAAGATTTTTTGCACCTAGAAAAATTAAAAAAAAAAAATTCAATTACAAAAATAGTTAATAAGTTACAAATATAGTTAAAATCAAGAAAATATATTTAAAAACAATATAAAAAAATATTAAAAAAAGTTAAAAAAAAAATCGGGAAAAATTATAAAAAAAAAAGTAAAAAAAAAAATCAGGAAAAATTATAAAAAAAATATTAAAAAATTATAAAATTAATTTTATATTTAAAATCTTAAGTAAAAACTAAATTTTATTATATACACCTTAAAATTTTATCAGAACCCCCCACCTTAGCTCCAAACCACACATACAATCAGGTTCCACACATTTTATTTCTTCCTTTTCGAAACGAAATTTTCCATAAAAGCCGCCAGCAATGGCAATAAAACGTGCTGCTTAACGCCATTTTATGTATGTAATTCTGTATGACGGTGTTGCAAGCACATTTTAACGTTGCAAAATGCAAAATGTGGCGAGAAGCTGCGGCGGCGCTCAAGTGTCGAACCAGTCAAATGCGGTGAGGCAGGTTGTCACGCTCAAGGGCTGAGCGAGAAGTAGTGGAGCAAAAAAACCGATAAAAAGGTGTACAAGTGTTGCTACGTGGCTGCATATACAAATTTAGTTATATGTTGCATGTGTTTGCTGCCTTTTTTTTAGCGTGCATCATGTGCAACAGTTGGCGATAGAGATCGCTAAAAGGGGTCACGTTTCGTCGTGGCTATAATTTATGAGTGCGCTGATTTTCGACACAGAAATTTCAAAATAAATGTGAAAAAAAAAAATAAAATTGAAAATAAAAAAAAATAAAAAAAATAAAAACAATAAAAAAAGTAGCAAGAGTTAAAGGCTCAAATGAGTGCATGATACACTTGCAAGGAAACAAAATTTTAAAAATATATGAAAATTAATAAAAAAAAATAAATTCAAGTCAGCAGCCTTTTCTTCCAAGATTTCGTGTAACAAATCAAAGACATAAAAAAAATATATATCAGCTTATCACGACGACACAATCACGCTACCAACGGCATAACGAACAAGTGTAATAAATTTTCGAAAACATTTCATTTCTCCAAAAAAGAAAATAAAAATATTTTCACAGGCTACACAGGCTTAAGGAGAAGAAATTCGGTGGATTTTTAAGAAGCAGCACGCATTGTCTGCATTTTAACGGCGTTTAAAGGAAATCTGAAGCGTGGAAACACCTGTAAAGGATAAAGTCACGTCACAGAAGCAACCAAAAAAAATTATGAGAAAAAAAAACTAAAAATTTCAAAAATATAAAAAATACAAAAACAACACAAGCAAGCTATCAGATTTTAAGGGAGTGTGGCAAGAAAAAGATGCACTGATTTCCAGAGAATACCGCAGCGCGTCAAATAAATAATGTGAAAGTAACTGCTGTTGTCACACCAATCAAAAAAATTACAAAAAAAATACAAAAAAACAACAAAAAAAATAAAATAAAGAAAAAAAAAATCCAAAAAAAAAAAATAAATACAGAAAAAAATTTATAGATGAAAAAATATAAAGAACAAAAAATTAGAAAGAAAATAAAAAATTACAACAAAGAAAAGATGGGCACAAAAAAAACTAATAATTACACAATATGCGTCGCGTTGCAAGATTTTTCTTTCCAAAGAATCAAAATTATACGCGTAAATGCATAATAAAAGAAATGAGCAACCCCCAAACCAACACAGGTCTATATGAATGTATAGATACCTATGTATGTCTGTCTGTCCCACAACACAAAGACAGCAAGCAAAAGATATAGAGAAAGATCTAAAATCAAAGTAAAAGTACATACATGCGGCCAACACATTTTCAAAGGAATTTTCCCCACTTTCCTGCAACCAAAAAATTTTCTTAAAAACAACAACAAATCGCTTTGGCAGGAAAATCCGACGTCCTTTAACTAATAAGGGGGAAAAATTCTATTTCTCACTTGGAAATACGAAATTTCACATATGCAGCGCTGGCTGAGACTACAGCTGTGCCCAAGTAAGAGTGTGTGTGTGTGTATGTGCAACCATATGTGGCACGGCAACAAACAATTGTATAACAAGTGAACACACCTTTGCTGACCTTTCGAACATATGTGCGACCGGTTTTTACCTGTTGCAACAACACAATGCAACGGTGGCATAACTGGGAATTGACCTTTTCACACTCACTTTTAATTTACGACACAGAGTCATACATACAGACATGTGTGTAGCATATTTTTCTTTCATTATTTCTCATGTTCTTATAATAGCTGCTTAATGCGCTAGCTTAAACTTAAGAAAATGTTTGTCTAGGCATACTTTTTGTAGGCACTGTAATCCTCGACTTTTATGTTTTAAGTATATAAATGGTATATGAAGTGATTTTACTATAATGAAAGTGATTTTGTTTCAAGAGAAATGTAGATGAATATTTGTAGGCAAGTGACAGTTTCTGAGGTTGTGTTTAAGGTTGATGGACTCACTTTAGTATTAAACATTTTTGGCTAGGATTTTATAATATTTTTTAGTATAAATAGTAAATAGTTCAATATTTCTTTTAATTCTTGTTCCAAAACAAACTTATAACTAACCAATGACAAGTGACAGCTGACATTTGAAAGGGACAGTATTGACACATATTTAGCTTTAAAGAAACTAGTTTAGACTTTTTTGGAAGAAGAGAAAGAGAGTGAAAGAACAAGAGAAAATATATAGATAAAGAGAAGAAAAAACACAGGGAGAAAAATATGAGAAACAGGAAAAAGATATAGAAATAAGAACAAATAAAGAGAAACAATTGCGAGAAAACAAGGCGAAAATCTCAAAACAAAAATCGCGGAAAATTTGTTTGTCATTTGTCAGCTGTCATCTGTCAACAAGTTATTTATTAGAGGAAAATCGAAATTATGAGAGAGAGAATGTAAGGGCGAAATGCAGAGAAAGAGAGAGAGACTAGAGCACGTTTTATAATAGATTCTCTAATAGATTAGATAAATTATGATATGTCTGATATAAATATAGATAATAATAATAGAACTGACAACTCAAGAAAAAATGGTTTATCAATAAAATAGCAACAGTAATGAGTACAAAATTTATGAGCTTAAATAATGAAATATTTCAAAAATGTTGTACTCAATAAATAATTTAAAAAATTAATAAAGCAATAAATCACTTACCGAACAAAATTCAGATGATGCGCTTGCTCAGATGACTTGCACTGAAAAATAGAGAAAAAAAATATATTATAAATATTACGACTAGATTAGACACATAATAAATTTTGTAATAAAAAAAAAATTATTAAAAAAAATTGCGACTTCTCCCACATAATACCGTTATATAAACAATTATACAGAGATAATTTTGCAAGAAAAACTGCATTGCAATAATCTTGCTGTTATTTTTACTTTTCATCGTGAGACTTTTAGTCACAACAGCGGCGATCGCTATTAGTGATTTTCCCTTGCGCATTGAATGCGAGACCAAAAAGGTTATCAGCACAAATGGCATTCGCACTCATGCGCAGCGTATTTGCCTGTCATACATATGGTGGCGCGGCAATGGCAGATTAGTGAAATGGTTTCAAACGCACGTTCCTGACGTGACTGATAAAGCGAAGTAATAAAGCTCGCGTATTTTAAATTTATTTATTTTAATTCTAATTTGATTTCATTTGCTGCTTGGCAAAGAACGGACATGTGTTGCAATTATGTGTAAACAAATGAATATAATAGCTAATTATTTAGAATCTCGCTTATCAGTTGCGCGCTCTTCACTATATTATTATGAATGAATGAATGAATTCTAGCGAATGCTGTGCTGTTCATGTGGTGTGCGTTGAGTACGTTGAACGAGCGCGCCGCCATTTGTTTGATGTGGAACAAGTGTGACAGTGCTTAGATGATATTGAAAATTTAAACAAAAAAAAAAAAACACATGAAAGACTTTGGATGATTTTTAAGTGCTCGTAAAAATATTTAAAAAAAAATAAAAAAAAAATGTTTCCTAGTAATATGCGGGCCGCGCTTATCACTTTTGGGAATACTGAAATTCTATACGCAAATGTCGTCATATTTTTTCAATATTTATTACTGTTTCATAATAGCAGCTGTATATAGTATTATGTGCGCATTATATTTAGTTTATGAAAATAAATTTTAAAATATATTTGCAACTATATTTTTAGTGTGCTGTTGTTAAGGCAATGCTCATAGATAGTTCACAACTTATGTTTATGCTACAAACTGTCAAACATAAAAATTTATGTTTATTATTCCGTATAATAGCAGCAAATATTGCGTGTTTTATGTTTATTTGTGCGCTTTATGGGGGAATTACAAAACAAAATTATCAATAATATTTTTAGTTTTTATGAAAATATGCATTATTTTGCTAATTAGCAACTAGAAATATATATTTAGTTGAATAAAATAATTAAAAATGTTATTGAAAACTTCAAAACTCTCGCAAAATGCATTTTACATGTTTTGCTGCAAAAAAACTTGAACCGGTTCGAAACGGGTGAAACGGTTATTTCGAAATTTTGTTAGTTGCGGCATAAGAGTTGTCCAAGTATGCGAAATAATAAGAATAATATACAAATAAACTACAAAATCAGTAAAAATTCAGCTAAAATTCTTGTTTTTAACCTAATTTTGTTGATTAGTGACTTAAAAATTTCATTTAAATTTTGAAAAACTATTTATTAATTTGTTAAAAACATTTTATTAGTTTGTTGCATGTATTTTACATGCTTTTCTGTTGAAAAATATGAAACGGTTCGAATCGGGTGAAACGGTTTTTTTTTGAAATTTTAACAAAATTCAATCAAAAAGGGTTTGTTTTAGTTTAAAAATTATAATTGATTTCATATTCAAGAAAGAAATCAATAAATGTTTGTTACATTTCAAATTTTCCAAAATTATTTAAGTGAAAAAATTTCAAGGTTTATATATTTTGTTTTTGTTTTATTTACACTTGATTACAAAAACAATTTTGCGTCTCAATTTATTGGCTTTTTATTTTAATTTGCGGTTTTGGGTCAAATTAATAATAATAATAAAGCAGACACGGACACATACAGAGGCACAGTGTACGCAACTGTTTTCACTGCTTTTATTAACGCTGAACTAACACACACACACACACACACACGCACGCATGATGTTTACAATGTTCAGCAAAACAGCTTTACAATAATAATAAAAATAAAAAATAAATACAGAAAAAAGTACCGCAAATGAGTCAGTGAACGAGAGCAGCAAATTAAAACAGTTGTATATTAATAATATTATTTAAAACACTAACAATTAAGCGAAGCGCGGTACTAGGCGTTAGGCAGCACCGCAAACAACAACAAAAAGAAAGCCTAGTGAATCGAAGGTTGGATGAGCTTAAATCAGAACACACCCAGCGCTAGAGTGTCAACCAGGAGTGGTGGGGGCAGGGCATTACATAATCATTGATTGATTGATTGATGCAATCTGCAGCTAATTATTGGAAATTACCGCCAGTAAACAGTATAAATATGGCGCAGCGCAGCAAATGTTCTAGATTAATATGCAGAAATTAAAACAACAACGTGCCACTTAGTGAAGCACTCAGCGTGTTGCAGCGGAGTAATTCGTAGAAAAAACGGCAATTTTAATATGCATATTTACTTAAATGTAGTACACTTTGCAAACACACAGACACACGCACGCGCTTGTAAATATGATCTGTCGGCGTCTCTATTGACAATCGCTGTGTCGCGGCCTTTTGGTCATTGCCTCAATTTACGTTAAGTTTTGCCATGCTTATATGGTTTTTGCTGTTGTTGTTGTACCGTTTATTTGGTTTATGCATAAATTGTAATGCATGCGTCAGCGCATTTGCGTTTTTATTGAATCGTTAATAAATATTCAATAATATTTTTTGTGAAATTTTTTTTGCGCTGATTAGCTGCTCAGCATACTGACACACTGCTGGAGGTGGGTCGTTGCGTGCAATGTGCGCTAAGCCTGTTTGGCAGGCTGGTTTTTGAATTGCTGCGGTTTTTGGTGATTTTGGGCAGTTTCATTTTGTGTTATGCAAATACAATGCTACACTAACAATTGCTAGAATTTCGATATGCATACTGATTACGAAATGATATTTAAAAAAATGTGAATAACAGTTGTATATTAAAAAAAACGTATTTTAATCACCAATTTTTATATTCCAACGGTTTTGGTGGTGAAATATGCATTTAAGCGCTTAAATTGCTCAAATTATGCGAAACGGTTCGAACCGGTTGAATCGGTTATGAAACGGTTTTTGATTTTTTGTTAATAAAACGCAAAAATAGAGTGAAATTAGCAAAAATAATTTAAAAATACACTAATCTATAAGCAGTAGCTGCATAAAATATGACAAAAATTATCTAGAATGCAATTTTTAGCTACAAAATTAATAATATACAAATTTTTTATAACAAATTTGCACTTTTAAAAATGTAATTAATCAAGAAACATTGATTTTACCCATTACAAATTATAACAATTAACAAGAAATAATGAATAGACAAGCGCAGCTCCAAAAGCGTGAGCAACGCCCATCAGTAAGACGCCAGCGAACACAGCTGGCAGTTAAATGGCACTCAGAGTCTTAACAGATTACACCTGTCCATGCAACAATGTATTTTGCATATGATTATTTGAGCATTAAGCCATAATAAAGCCAAAATATATGTCTGAACCCTTCAGCGGAGACCTTTCAGTTTCATTAATGATTTTTGAATTCTATATTATTGTTATTGTTGTATTTCTAAAGTGAGCAAAACAATTTTGAACTGCAAAGAATTTGCATACCAAACACATTATCCTTAATTGCGAGTGCGTCGCATGTGGAGAATACACATGGGTACGAAGCATGAAGTTGATCGAGTTTCACGTTTGAGCAACGTGCTTGAGAACATTTGTTTTTTTTTTTTTTGAAAAACTGACCGAGTAAGATAAATGCGTTTTTTGAGTACCTTATTCCAGCTTAATGCACCTTGCAAACCTGCCTTCGAGCACTTTCAATTGTGAGATTCCACGAATTGTTGGTGTGTTCTTTTTTCGTTTTTTTGGCGAGGTTGTTGCCTTTCTGAGTGGTGAACTTGAAAACTGAACATTGCCACTTATATAAAGGCAGTTGTATTCTAAGTTATGAGTGCGGCTGTGGCTTAAGAATATGTAAAAAAAGCCTGTAAGCAAAAACTCGTTTTTATTTTTGTTAAAATCCAGTTTAGATTGAGATAACAGTGCCTGATTACATTTTAGATAACGCATATCACATTACAAAACTCGAAATATTGCATATTCATTAATTTTTCATTCATTTCGCAAAAAAAAAGCGAACCGGTTGAAACGGTTCTGAAACGGTTATTGCTGTTTTTGCATTATACTACATTTAACAGTTGAAAATTTAAAAAATCCATGCAAATTATGCAAAAATAACTTGAATTTTGTGTGATAATTGTGTTAAAAGCTCAAAATTTCAATATTTTCTTATGTTTTTAATTAAATTTCAAACTGTTTTAGATTTTTAACGGAAACGTGACTTTTTTGGTTTCTATTAAGTATTCATTGCCTTAACTGTAGTTGTTTGGCGCGTCACTGGAGTGAGCGTCACGGAAATGTCAACCTACAATTTCCTGTCGGCTTTAGATTAGGTGAAATCATTGCTATTAGGTATATATATAATTTTTTTCGCAAAATAATCCGTCTAATTAAATGGATTCGAAACAAGTTTCATAAAAGCAATTACTTTTGTTATATAATAATAATTTTCTATAATAAAAAAAATATTTTTTTTTCATAAAAAAATTACAATAAATCATATCATCATTTTTTCATAAAAAAATACAACTCAGTGTGAATTTTAAATGAGCCATCACCTGCTAATCTCGAACGTTTAACAGCGCATTAAATAACGCATTAATTTTTCGTTTACCGCGGGCACCGCCAACACTTCACTCGCCACAGCGCTTCCACTGTTAAATGGCTCATTGCGCCCGCTTAATAGACACGAAACGCCAGGCGTGCTGGTGGCACATCGTTAAGCGGGAGTCAAATAGTTGCGCGGCTAAGTTGAGTCATGGCCAAGCCCTGAAAGCACAGACGTCAACAACGCGCGGACGAACGCGTTCGGCTAGTTTCAAAACGATTAAATTTATTGCTTTGGATTTTAGATTTTATACGTTTTTGCCCATTTTGTTTTTATTTTTGGGTGCCGCCAGCTGCGCGCCGATTAACTTGTATTGTTGTCATAAAAAAATACAGACAGCGCAGATTAACGGCGCATGGCATGCTTTGATAGCCATATGAGTGTGCGCAGACGCGTAGGCGGCATAAACCTGTTTGAACGCGGAATTTTTTCCATTGTTTATTATTTCTACTTTTTCGACTGAAGGCAGTTTCACTATTTTTTGCTTTGGACTTTTGTTGTTTGATTAACAAGTAAATAATTAAGTTATGCAAATTGTAGACGAAGAAACACTTGAGAGTCAACTTTGTTAAAGCTTAGTAATTTATTATTAGCATTTAAGTTCAATAGAAAAAAAATTGACTTTACTAATTTTTCACTCTTCTTCTCTTCAACAGGTTCACCCAATTCCAACGATCGCGATGCTGGCTTCTGCTCCGGCAGTTCGGAGGGCGGCGACGATCTCGATCGCATTGAGCATGCGCGCCTCGTAAGCAGCAGTCCCACCAGCCCCACCGATGCGACAACAGAGACCTCGGAGGATTCCGTTGAAGTCAAAGTCACACCGATTGCACTCGTGCGCAATAAGCGCAAAAGTTCAGAACCCTCCAAAGTGGTGGACGCCAGCGCGACATCGGTTGCAGCGGGTGCGCATGCGCCAGCACTGGCCACAGCGCCGCTGAAGAAACGCATACGTTATACCTCGACAACAGATTCCGCTGTGGTATTGACACCTCCAGCGCTCGCGACACCACCACCACCAGCGCATGGCATCTGGGATCCTAGTCAAGTGTTACCTCATGAATTGATGCCAAATCCAGCGCAGGTGTTCGTGCGACATCCGGGCGCCACGACGTTGCATCGCATACCCGCCACCACAGTCGAGGAGCAATTGGAACCGTTGGCGTTGGTCGCAAAGAAGCCAACCACCAGCAGTAGTAGCGTTAAGGCGGAGAACGAGCAAGCGCATACATACGCGCACACGCCCACCAAGTACACGCCCGCCAACGATGAGTGCGCGCCGTCCGTTTATGTGCCGAAGAAGCAGCAGGCAACCGCCAATAGTCAACTAAAGTTCCATGCCAGCAACAGTGAGTCCGTGCCGCTTGCATTTACGGCGAATGCGCATCACTTGAGCGGCGCCGCGCGAGATGAGCACGCGCTGCAACAACATGCAGTTGCAAGCGGCAGCGCGTTGCAGTACAATAAGCCCGGCAGCAGCGCGGATGAGGCGCCCAGCGGCAGCGGCGGTAGTATTGGTAGCGGCAGCGCGCGTCCACAACAACGCAACTACAAGAATATGACACGCGAACGACGTATTGAGGCGAATGCGCGCGAACGCACGCGCGTGCACACCATCTCCGCGGCTTATGAGACGCTGCGCCGCGCCGTGCCATCCTATTCGAATGCGCAGAAACTTTCAAAGCTTTCAGTTTTGCGCATTGCCTGTTCCTACATTTTAACGCTGAGCCGCATGGCTGGCGAAGATTACAGCGCTGATGGTTCCGAGCCATCGCTGGCTGATTGCTTCGATGCGGTCACCGAAACCATACAGACTGAGGGCAAGATCAGAAAGAAGAAGGACGAATAAGCGCTGAAGCGGTGAATACGTGAAAGCTTAAAAGCTCGAAGACCAAGCAAGCAGCAGGTTTCAATAGTGCGTTTAGCACATAAGACTTTATTATTTTGTAGACTTTTAGTTTCCTACTGAGCAATTAAGTAAAAATAAAATAAAATTTTTATTATTATTGTGACTGAAGCTTTTAAGCACTGGCGCTTGAAAGCGTTCGAAGCTTTTGCGTGTGCGCGCAATGAAAGCTCAACAACTATGATGTGTGAGCAAGTGTAATAAAGCTTTAAAAGCGTTGATATGGCTTACAAAAAACGATCAGTTAAATACTAGTATGATGAAAGCTCGCATGAAAGCTCATCAAATTTAATATTAATAAATATTTGAATAAGTATGTGTATATTGTGATGACGCTTTCGACAGTCGAGCAGTTGAATAAATAAGAAGTTAATTTCTTAAGAATTGTTTGGAAAATTATTTGTATGCAAGAAAGAGAGGCGCAGAGTAATGTAGGAGAAAGCAGAGTATTAAATGTAGTTTGAGAAGGAATATGAAGATGAAAAATATAATTAAAAAACAGTACAAAAATACAACTAAAGCAAGCGAATGAGAATATTTTGAGCGGTTTTGAGTTTAAAAAATAAATGAAAATTTTCAAAAACAAATTTCAAAAATATTAAAAAAAAAATTCAAAAAAAAAATCAAAAAATGGAAAAATATATTTCAATAAAATGTTTAATAAAATTAAAATAAAAAATTGCCGCTCAACATAAATACAACAACAAAAGCATTTCGCTTGCTTTTTATGAAAATAAAAAAATGAAAACGCTCAATTACAGCCAAGACAATAATTGTAAATTAACAGTAAATATTAAAAAAAAAAAATAATTTTAAATTTTTTACAACAGTAACACTCGAATGACAATAACTATATTATAAAAAAAATAAAATAAAAACAATTTTTGTCTTAAAATTTTCAAAATAAAGTATTTCACCAACTCCTACAAATTTATCAAATTTCAAACTCTACACTCTCTATTATAATTATATAATATAAAAATGGATCTTTCGCTCTTGTACAAATTAATGTAATTGTTGCATGCAACCAACTACACGTATGTTCACTACTACATATATATAAATAAATATATATATATATTATATATCTGAATATTTATGTCGGTCTAGCTACCTTAAATGAGTATATATATATGTAACTTTTATGTAAATTTAAATTTATGAAAAGAAAAGAAACTCCTATTGCTACTTTTTTGTGAAAATAAGATGCAACGTAAAATTTACGTTAATAATTAATATATTTAATATTTAATTGTAATCTCATTGTTTTTAGTCTCTAAGTTGAAGTGCCATAAAATGTGTGTTTGAAAGAAGAGAGCAAAACAAAACAAAAAAATATAAACAGCAATTACAAGAACTACAAAAAAAAAGTTTTGCAAAAATAAAGTTGGGAAAAATTAAAAGAAAACCAACAACAACAAAAGAAAAACAATGAAAATAAAGTTCAAGGCTACACTTTATGGTGTTTACAAATATTGAAAAAATCTAAAATGCTTGTGTGTCATTATTTTATCTATCGGAAAAAAAGGGTTTGTCAGAGAAGTAAGTATATCGTGGGACAGGTTAGAGTTACAGGCTCAAGCAGTTGAAATTTGTGGAATCCATTATGTTAATATATAGAATTCGGACAGTGAGTCGCTTTATGCCGAAACAGCTCGTAAAAGCCGAAGAGAACAAACACTAAGGCTTTGAGAGGTAGGGTTCTAGCTGTCATTCTCCGATCAAAGAACAAGAGATTCTGGAAACTACAAAGTAGCCGAAATTACAAGAAAAGGCAATCTCTACACAATCTCTTCAGACTAGGAACGGATCTTTATTCCTCAGTCCGTCCCAGTAGGACAATAATCCGCTATGTTAATAGAATTCGGAGAGTGAGCTGCTTTACGCAAAAACAACTCTCCGAACCCCAATTCACATTGTGTGGAGGCATTATTAAACACTAAGACTTGGAAAGGTGTGGTTATGTTTGTCATTCTCCGATCAAAGCTCAAAAGATTCGGGAAGAAGTCAAAACTCTTCCAGAAGATTCAAAAAAATCAGGGGCTTGGTTCTGTAGCCGAACTTCCCAAAAAAGGCTCTCTCTACACTCTCTTTTCAGACTAGGAGCGTGTCGGTTTCCGCAGAGCTTTTGCGGTCCGTTCCACTAGTTTCATTCCAAGTAAGATAAGGTCTTTCAAGTTTGTGAAACAAGAGTCTAGAGAGGTCGATTGCCAGAAGTTCAGCTGTTGCAAACTTTAATTCGAGGTGAACTGCAAGTGGCCCAGTGATCACAATTCCCTCATTAAAGTTCGACCCTCCATATTGTAATGATTCTCACTGAACACTGTCTCATATGGAAATCCTAAACATTTTTCGGATGGCAATTGACGTAGTTGTCTGGAAGGATACCTTTTTGTAACTGTCCCACTTCGGCGAGACTGAAATCAAAACACCTTGGACCTTCGTAACTTCCAGGCGATTTAGCCGAAGTAGAAACCAGTTTTCTTAGCTGGTTTTGTGATAGACTCAAAGCGATTTGTCTATACCAGAGAGTTCCCTACATATAAATTAAAGGTCCTTGGAGGTTCACCTATATCTTGGTAGCTAAACATTTCGGGCAAACGCAAATAATTTGCCACTAAGAAAGCACGAAAGGAAAGCAAAAGCGCGTATACTACCGATCAAGACCCCGGGACTGACTATGGATGTTTTACAGTAAGTTTATCGATGGAAACTAGACAAAAATAGAAGAGTCTACCAATTTGATTGAATAAAAAGTCTTGACAAAAAAGATACTCGTGCAGGAAGTGACACGCTGAAGCCTCTTCATTATTCTCAAAAACCTAACCAAATGTTAGACAAAATAACTATTATGAATAGAGCAAAAGAAACCTGTTCAAGAGGAAATTAAAAGTGATAAGCTGTATTGAAAAAGCGGTATTCTTAGCATATCAGATTGTTTTCGTGAACGTGTAAAGTGTTATTCAAATATATGTATATGGAATTTATTTGTTTATCCGGTGCAAATGACCGTAGTAAATAACTACATAGGTTGTCAGCATTGATTAAGGGAATTATACACATTTCCAAAACCAAAACAAGACAGAAAAAAAACAAACACAATATTAATTACCAACATTTAATCTTATCGTGTTTAGATTGTATTTAGGTATGTACATATATATTGGTATAGAGCGCTTGTATAGAGTGACAGCAAATGAGTTTGCAATTTATCAATTGCTGATAGCCCAGTCCAGTATATTTACCCCATAACTCGCCACGAACATGCTACAGGTGTCAAAGATATGCAGGAACATCTGCACCGGTGCTACTATATACCTTTCTATGAGCGAGTATATACAAACTGCTGGCTTATATGCGAAATATTTTTCCCCACTTGCTACGTTTCGTATTTATTTAAACCCGCAAAAGCACTTGTATTTTGTCAAAAGCTTAGATAAATACACAAAAATACACTTTTTCGATAACGAATTTTCGATTATTGAGTGCATTTGTACGCTGACGCCTGAGTGCTGGTGAACTACTGTATCCAGACCTTGGCAACAAGTGTGAGTGCAAAATTTTTTTAGAGATATGTATCGATATGTTTAGATATCTACATAATATATATTTGTACGAGAGAATTTTGTTAAATCAGTGACTTACTGGACTCTGAATGCAACCCTGTAACTGTCAGACTCATTTCTTCGTGTTTTCACGAGCAAGTTTATACGGTAGTTGAGTGGGAGATCGTTGATCGGACATTCAGAGCTTGAATCACTCACTTAGACTGATAATCTGACTTCCACACTTTGGGAGTCGCGTAAATTTAGTTACGAGCATAAATGGTGACAAAGAATGTGTTTCCAAGATAGTTCACACTATGTAATATTTACAAGATATAGACCTAAACAAACCTTGGAGACGAAACCCAATCAAAATATTGAAACTTTAGGAAGAGAACCATAAGAGCCCTCGAACCGTAGAAAAATAATCATTATATGATTTGGAAGAGAGAGTTTTACTGGATTAAACTGACGGATAAGGAAAAGTTCGAAGCAGAGTTGCTTGGCACTCTCTGCTATCCGAGATCCCATGTGCTTTTATGCTACGTATTTTCTAGATGTTTTGAAGCAGATATACTTTATGTCTAATCAATGAGATGAATATGGCTGGAACAATATACTCAGCGAGAACCTATGCTCTTTGTACTTAATTGACTTCATTCCCTGAATTCACTTTTCCTCCAGAAAACCTACCGTTCCATTTCTCTTGAGGAAGGACTTTGGGAACCTTCTGGTTTCTGATTTGAGAGGAATTACATTTAGAAATCACAAAAAAACAATAAAGATTTAAACTAGTTGTTCGTCATTGGTATGTACAAAGTAGTATATCCGGACTAGGCATTAGGATACGAATTACAGTGTTCAAGTGAAAGCTTTGGAGCTATTTTATCTAAAAAGAAGTCGAATCGAGTAAACAGCCTCACCTAACGAACTCTTTAAAGCTCCTTGAGACACATATTAAAGGAAGAAAATTTACCAGTGACTTATCAAACATCCCTCGTTCTTAGATATATAAACTGGGTATGTATCACATTTATCAAGAAAAATATATAAAAAATCCATATATTTTATCAGATATTGTCAAGTGATTACCGATTTCCTGAGTGAATGATACGAAATTAATAGGAAACGTACAATATGATAAAAAAAAATTTTTGCACAAGGGCAAAGCACAAATGAAAGAGTCCGCTTTCTTTTTGTTGTTTTTTATTTTCTGCAATTTTAATGGACACAAATGTTATGTACTGTTAACATTTCTACGTATTTGCTTGCTGTGATTAAAGTGACAAGTTGATAAGCGATAGTAACAGGTGGTTCACCATATGGGCAATATAGATGGCACGTGTAACCTTAAAGGTATATATATATGTAGATATGAATATATTTGCAAGTGTATATGCAAAAACCCCATTTTTCATAGAAATACAAATAAAAAAATTCGCAGAAAAATATTTTACTAATTATTCAAGTAGGTACATATGTACTTAAGGCTTTGGTTGGGTTTTTTTGGTTAAATTTCACTTATCAGTGAAGGAAACGAGTGCTGATGCGTTGATTTTTAATTATTTCACATTTTGCTTTTTTCTATAAATACATTATTTTATAGACTTTTTTATTATCAAGTATTTTTTTTGAACCTACGCAAACATAATTACTTAATATATAGATTGATGTGCGGTCTTAATTTATAATCTTTTTTGCGACACACGCACAGCTAATGTGGAAACCACCCAAGCTGTGCATGGAAACATGAAACATCAAATCATCGAGAATATACAGTATAAAAGAGAGAGAAGAAAGTAGCTCTTCGATGGAATATGCGCAATCGACTGACTATAGATTCGCTCAACTTTCATTAATGGTCTCTAACAGAACTCTTCAAAAAAGATAGAGATATAATTAAAGAAAAAGGCGAGAACGTTGTGTTTGTAACGGAAGAAAAGTCAGAAAGTCATGTGGTATAAATTTACAATGACCAATCATTAGGACTGATAACTAAGAACTAAAATTCAACGTAGATTTACAACTTGAATAGGTTAGGCAATTCAGAGTTAAAGTCCGTAAAAATATAATAGACTCTTCTTTTTATATGGAGTCGAACCATAAAAAATGTCACCAGATAGGTGGTAACCCTTGAAATGCTTCATAGTAAGACTAGGGAGTCAAACCAATAGTGAATATAACCTCAGGGGCTCTAATCTAGCTTGGAAACATTACGGTCAAAATATTTTAACTTTCGTAGGATTATGAGCCAGAATCGTTATTTAAGATTCACTATAGGTTCAAATATCGAAATATCTCCTGTCATCAAACAAACAGTCAGCGCACTCGCGTCTTGGCTCCCACGTCACTGTTGACAGTCATAACTTTGAAGTTGTAGATAATTTCGTTTATCTGGGAACCAGCATTAACAACACCAACAATGTCAGCCTTGAAATCCAACGCAGAATCACTCTTGCCAACAGGTGCTACTTTGGACTGAGTAGGCAATTGAAAAGTAAAGTCCTCTCTCGACGAACCAAAATCAAACTCTATAAGTCGCTCATTATTCCCGTCCTGATGTATGGCGCTGAAGCGTGGACGATGACAACATCCGATGAGACGACTCTTGGGGTTTTCGAGAGAAAGGTTTTGCGCAAGATTTATGGTCCTCTAAACATTGGCAACGGCGAATACCGCAGACGATGGAACGATGAGCTGTACGATTTATACGACGACATTGACATAGTTCAGCGAATAAAAAGACAGCGGCTACGCTGGCTAGGTCATGTTGTACGGATGGAAGAAAACAATCCAGCTCTGAAAGTATTCGATGCAGTACCCGCTGGAGGAAGCCGCGGAAGAGGACGACCTCCACTCCGGTGGAAAGACCAAGTGCAAAGTGACCTGGCTTCACTTGGTGTTTCCAGTTGGCGCCAAAAAGCAAAAAGGAGGAATGAGTGGCGCGCTCTGGTGGATTCGGCTATAATCGCTTAAAGCGGTTCCTACGCCAAATATATATATATAGTTATATATAGGTTCAAATTCAATTACGCAAGGCCTATATGTTATTACGATATAGATATGTTTATAAAGAGAAACTCACTTTCGATGTCTGTTTTCCTATAGACTATAGAGTCTTATTATGGAGCTCAAACCACAAATTGAGCGGAAGCTTAACTATAAATAGAAACTAGAAATAATTTCTAAATATAAAACCTGACTTGATAGCACAAAAAACACTTATCTCTAATACGTGTTTGGGAGTTCTATTTAAAAAAAAAACGAGCCTAAAATTGTTTCCCACAAAAGCTCTGTAAAATTTCACTTTATCACCGACCGACGGCTGTCTCCTTGAAGCAATAAAAAGTAAAACTGATGTAATATGCCACACAGATTGCCGCATTGTTAACAGGTTAACTGAAATTGGCTTGTGTGAAAAATGCAAATCATCGAGAAAAAATTATACTGAGGCACGAGTATTATATATGATATTATGGAAAAATTATTATATATTAATAATACATATTTATGCAAATTCGAACGATATATATGTAGAAAAGCGCTATTTATCACTGCATACATTACGCCCTTACAAATAATATATATTTACAAATGGTATTACGAACAAGCTAATGCAATTAATATGCACTGGCAATTATTGTTAAAGTTATATTGAGCAAAAAATAATAAAATGAAATAAAAAGAAAAAAATGAGAAATATATGACAGCTGCCATATAACGGTTTACGTAATCATATGTATATAAAATAAAAATTATTTGCATATTTAAAGTCATATTAAATTAGCGCCGTCATTGGAGAAAAGTGTATAAATAAATAATAAGAAAAATAAAAAGCAATAATAACACTTTTCTAGCACTAGCACAGCTGGTTATTCAGCAGCTATCACCTCTGCCACCTACTTGTTGTTGTAAGTGCTGTCAACTTATCGCATGCGAGGCGCCCACAGACTTAATGATATGAAATTGCGAGGTAGTCATTAAGAGCATTGATTGTGATTGAGATAAATGAAGTAATTTACCTTGTTTCAATTAGTAATTAAATGTAAATGAAGTACCGATGATTTTGTATTTTAGTTGCTACACGCTTAAATATATTTATTAAATTACTCTAGTATATGAGAGATGATGACTTTGAGATTTAGTGAAATTTCATCGTAGAAACCAGAAGAAACTTGTGATTCTCGACAATTGCCTCTTATCAACCAACTAAAGCTACACGGCATGTATGGCAATCGAGATCTCCACATTCAGACAACCACCCGCACGAGAAAATCCTACTAAGTTAACAAAAAAAACCTCAATTTCGAAGAGTTATGAGCTTCTAAAATCTTCAATAAAATTTCTCATAGAATGACCGTTATGTACGGTGAAAATTCTAACGGAGAAGTAGAAATAAATATATAGATGGGGTACGAAACGGGGTTTTAATTGAAGTAGGCGTGGTTATGGTTCGAACTGTCCAATTTATTACTAAAAACGAAGCTCTAACTTGTTGTGATAAGTACTAAAGGCCAAAAATCATACTTTCCGAGAAAATATTAGGATTTCTTTGATGAACAATACATTGAAAGATGGGTACACTATTGTAACTCTAACATTAGAAACTCTGCTGTCGACTTAAAAGATTAAGTTCTGCCAGAAAGCTCAAACTATCGAAAGAGTCTAAAAAAGACAATTGTAATCTCCCAAACTTTGGTCTTCTGAAATTATTTTACGACTATAAAGATTTACTGTAATACTTTCTTATTAGTTAATCAAGTGAGCTTAATTAGCGATTCGTAGCTGAATTCATTTTCATATAAAATTAATAAATTCAGCAACATTTCATTAACCAACAAATTCTTACAAGGCAGTTACATGCATTTGTAATGTAGATATATCACAATACAGCTGAGAAATCAATAATTAATTTTATCCGTGTAATACAGTACCAGGTTGTCGCCTCCACTGACTGACTGCTAGCCATATGGCGCATGAGCGCCGACGCACACACACGCCCCTTCTGCCGCAGACTTTGCGATCAGAGGCAGCGCGCATTTATTTGTTTGTTTTTTTTTTCACGTCACACTCAAGTGGGCGAATCTAGAACACAGCAACAAAACAACACACTTACAACAATAATAAAACAATTAACAACAACAGCAACGGCAAATAAAACAATACAACAATTGCATATCTCGATCATTTGTTGGGAGAACACCTGCTTGGCTTTCGATCGGACACTTGATAAGTTATGAGCTTTTATAAGTAATTTACAAGTGCCGCTGTTGTTGTTGTTGTTGTTATTTCTAGAATTGGCAATTGATTGATAAACAATTTGCTACAACAAAATGCGCACTGGTTTTGCATGAATGAACTGATGTAATTTACTGGTTCGATTGCAATATGAGGAAATGCCTCAGCTGCATTGGTAAAGGAAGGAAAAAGGGGTGAAAGTGGGGGAACAAGGAGAAAATATGAAATTGTTTACAAGTATGGCATCACTCAAAATTAATTCGTTTAAGGGTTGAGGTGAGATTCTTATCTGTTGTTATGATAATCCATATGCTTAGTACTAATTGAGGGTCTACTTGTTGTATGAAGAAAAATAAGTGAGGATCTCAAACACATAAGTTGATAAACATAGTGCTTGAACTTAAAAATATACTTCGAAATAATCAACGAAGATAAGGAGATGAAGAAGTAATAGGAAAATGAGATATGACTTAATCCCAACGCTCTGTCGAACTCACGACCCTGTATAATTTAATTTTTAATAGTTTAGGTTAGAATTACAATCGAATTCCTTGGACAAACGTTTGGAAAATATGATCAATGGAATAATGGACGTCAGATTGAAACAATCAAACCGATATGAGGTGACATCTGTCAAATAGACGTCAAATAGGAGATGTTAATTGTAAGTCAAAGGGAAGGTGTCAAATGGACACCATATAGGAGCTGTCAAACAGACATTAAATGAACATCTGATGACAGATGGACGTCAGTAAACCAGTCAGATGACAGTTGTCGAGTAAACATCAGATGGTAGCTGCCAAATAGACGCCAGACAATAGCTGTCAAGTAATCGTTAGATGACAGATGTCAAACTGACGACATATGGAAGTAAAATGGCATGAAATCAACTATTAAATGTTTCATATCATATTTTTTATTGGCAGATAAAAAGAGTCACTGTCAAATTACCGTGGGAAAAGCCTCTCCACCGTCAACAAACTGATTGGACCTTATCATTGTGGCTTTAGAACTAGAAAATCCACATCTGGCCAGAACTTCACCATGCGCCAAATCTTGGAAAAGACGCGTGAAAAGATGATCGATACACACCATCTCTTTGTCGATTTTAAAGCTGCTTTCGACAGCACGAAAAGGAGTTGTCTCTATGCCGCTATGTCTGAATTTGGTATCCCTGCAAAACTAATACGGCTGTGTAAGCTGACGTTGAGCAACACCAAAAGCTCCGTCAGGATCGGGAAGGATCTCTCCGAGCCGTTCGATACCAAACTCTACAAGTCCCTCATCATTCCCGTCCTACTTTATGGTGGCTACGCTGGCTAGGCCATTTTGTTCGAATGGACGAAAGTGCTCCAGCGCTGAAAGTGTTTGATGAAGTACCAGCTGATGAAAGCCGAGGAAGAGGGAGACCTCCACTCCGATGGAAAGACCAGGAAAGGAAAGATGCGTGGTGCGCTGTTGGGGACTCGGCTATAACCGCGTAAGCGATGTCTACGTCAGTCAAGAAGAAGAAAAGAGTCAGTGTCATTTTAAATCTAGCTCACGTCTTTCAGTTCCCAAAATATATTTTTCAATAACTCAAAATTGTAATAAAAAGTCGAACAGAATAAATTTCCCTACATAGACATACAGACAAATTTACCCATAAGCATTATATAAATTTATAGGCATACGCTCGCATGCACCTCATATTGTCTAGTCGCCATAAAATTCGCTCGTCACCAAGTAAAATCAGTGCAATTAAGCGAAAAATAAACAAATACCAAATGACAGCAACAACAACAACAATAAATATAATAATAAATTGTTATAAAAAAATATATTTCGCTAGTATTGAACGCAGTCGAACTCGCAGAGGAGACACCTGTTGTCGCTGACAGCAGAGGGTAGAGAATGTTATGCGGCGGCGATCGGGTCACTGAACTGCGCCGCTGTCGGCAAAACCGCTACGAATAGACATACATATAACATTATACCGGGGCGTACTGCATTTAATATTTATGACATACATAAATACAGACCGACAGACAAATGCAATCTACACGCGAATAATAATGCCAACAACAACAACATTTGTACTATATATGGGGGACTTGCAGTCATTAAACGAATTTATGCCGTGAAATCAAAATAGAGGCTAGCGGCTAAATATTACAACAACAACAACGCTTGAAAAAAAAAAATCAATAAAAATGTTAAAATGAAAATGAAATGGTAATAACTGTGCACTTTTAATGGCACACAAGTGCAATGACAACGATAATAATAACAACAACAACAAGAGCAAACAACAAGTACAAAATTGCCGCCGCAACAGTTGCGCTTGAACAATTTTCCATTGAACAGTAAATAAACAAATTAATTAATAATAAATCCAACGCAATGAATACAACTAATTACATCAGCTAATTATATGCGAAAAATTAATATAAAAAAACAACAGCAACAACAATAATTACAATTATAGCAACAAAATAATTCACACCCAATTCTAGGAAGAAGGTAGTGCATTTTACACGCAATAAATTCGTTTAACTATTTTGAGGGATTAGATAATGGGTATAGTTTTGAGAAATACGTATATATTTCCCTAAATAACCTCCTTAAATCAAAAACGGCAACAGATTACAAATCAACCAAAAACAAAATTGAAAGCAAAGTAGGCATTTTACAAGTAAACTCTGTTTCCATCTAGACGGCAACTTCATGGCCGTCAATCCCGGATTCTACACAGTTTAGGACGACCACGACCTTTTTCGCTTGATATTGTCGTATGTGATCCATTTTTCGTCGCCAGTCACCATCCGCTTCAAAATGGGTTGAGTTCGTTCCGTTTCAGCAGCATATCGCAGGCGTTGAATCGGTCCAGAAGGTTATTTTGCATCAAATCATGCGGCAGACAAACATCAAGCTTTTTTGTGTAACCAGCCTTCTTCAATAGTTAGAATATATACCATATACAATCTAAGAAATGTTGCCTACATTTAGAAGCATAATTTCAAAACTATACCTATAATTGAAACCCAGACACCTAACAACTTTTAAAAAACTATCCTGGGCAACTAACATTTACGTTGACCGCCGTTTTTCTTTAAGAGGCCTCTAAAGAATTAAAGATATCCATGAGATGTTTTTCAAAGTTATAAATAAACTCAGAGACCCTAAATCAGAGAGTAATAACAACCCAATAAAAAATCCTATGTCAACATTAATATAACACAACGATCAATATGATAGACATTGCGAACTAAAATCAAGATTCAGAACGTATTAAAGAGTTCCATATGATACTATTATCTATATACAATATGCTTTTCATCACCTAACATCTTAAAACGATCAAATGATCTTCTGAAAATTTATTCGTGTAAGAAACAACTACGTTATCTTATTATTTTCAAAAAGCCATTTGTCCGAATTTTTAATAAGCTTAATGGTATACTATAAGTAATCATAACTACTCTACATACAGAGTTTTTCGGATTATAACCACGCCATACAAAGTTTTGTTGAAAACTACTACAAATGCAATTCAGTACGTAAAAATCAGAAACCTTAAATATAGATGGCACAGAAGAGCTGCACTCAAATGTCTATAAAAAATTTAAATGGACGTGAAGCCCACTTATGGGCCAAAAACCATATCCCACTCAACGAATTTCAACGAAATTGGTTTAGTGACATTATTTTGGCATCCTTATACTACAGTTTGAAAATTAGAAATCGATATCGGTTCACAACCATGCCTATTTTTTATATACCATAATTTTGAGGTCTATATGATTCGTTTACTTTACAATTAAGCACCAGTGAAGGTATCGGAACAGAATTTTGTACAAATACGCCATTTATAGTGTAGCATCGCCCGACTGAAATTGGATCATAAATTTTCAAGGTCCCAGGTACCGAAAATATATGTAAATCTGTCCGATATTCTAAATAATAAATAAATCTTATAATAAAGTGTCTCTGTGCCCAAGGTGGAAGGTGACACAATCTGATCAATACTTCCTCCAGTTCTGGTGGACTTTATACTGTATATATCCTTTATTATGTGAGATATCTTCTTCTTCTTCTTCTTAACTGGCGTAGAAACCGCTTACGCGGTTATAGCCGAGTCCACAACAGTGCGCCACGCATCTCTCCTTTTGGCGGTTTGGCGCCAATTGGTAATACCAAGTGAAGACAGGTCCTTCTCCACCTGGTCCTTCCACCGGAGTGGAGGTCTCCCTCTTCCTCGGCTTCCACCAGCGGGTACTGCATCGAAAACTTTCAGAGCTGGGGCACTTTCATCCATTCGAACAACATGACCCAGCCAGCGTAGCCGCTGTCTTTTTATTCGCTGGACTATGTCTATGTCGTCGAACAACACATACAGCTCATCATTCCATCTTCTGCGGTATTCGCCGTTGCCAATGTTTAAGGGACCGTAAATCTTCCGCAAAACCTTTCTCTCGAAAACTCCTAGTGCCGTCTCATCGGATGTTGACACCGTCCACGCTTCTGCACCATAAAGTAGGACGGGAATGATGAGGGACTTGTAGAGTTTAGTTTTTGTTCGTCGAGAGAGGACTTTACTTTTCAATTGCCTACTTAGTCCATAGTAGCACCTGTTGGCAAGAGTGATTCTGCGTTGGATTTCAAGGCTGACATTATTATCGGTGTTAATGTTGGTTCCTAGGTATACGAAATTATCTACAACTTCAAAGTTATGACTGTCAACAGTGACGTGGGAGCCAAGACGCGAATGCGCTGACTGTTTGTTTGAGATATCTTAGGAATAGGGAAATCAGGACACATTGAAATAAATGTACGATCATTTGGAAGAAAATCAACGAAATCAGATAGGATCACATCAAATATAAAAAGTTAACTGTTCTATAGACCTCTGATTTATTTGGGGGACAGCAACGATCCTGAAATTTATTAAAATGCTAAAATATGTAAGATCTTTTGGATATTTTACGATTTGATTTGATGTACTTTGCACTTCAGTGAAGGGCCACAGAACCACGCTAAATCGCAAACAACATATTTGTGAAGGAAATACAGAAAAAAGTACGAAAATTTACGATCACCATCACGAAACTCATCAGAATTTTGCGAAATAAATTTTCGGTGCACATTAAAAATGCAAGAGCACACTAATTTATATTCCGCATAAGCAATCAAACGCAAAAGGGAGCAGGCGCACGCATTGCAACTAAGTGAAAAACAGCAACAAATATAACAAAAGCAACCGAGGGTACAGCAGCGAACGCATCACTGCATTTGTGATATTAATAAGATTTATTTGCAACATTAAGCAATTTTTACTGCCGATTTCACTGTCACTGCCACCGCCAACTGACGCTGACATGGACAGCGCATGAGGCGGCGCGGTGCAATGGCCCTTCACCAACAGCGCGCTGTTTATTTGCTCTACTTTGGTTGCCTTTCTGCGGCACTCAATTAGTGGCGCATTGTGGCTGCTGCTGCATTGAATGTGCTGCGGATAAGATCGTAAAATATTTAGTAGCCTGCGCAAGCGCTTGCGCAGTAAAACGAGAATATGACGAACAAAAGCTGTAAGGAATGTTGAGAAACAAAGAGCAGTTACTGTTCACTGGAGCGAATTGTTTTTGATGTATTTTAAAATTCTTATTTATAACAAAAAGTTCAGTTAAGGTTTAAGGGAAATCCGAATGAGTTTCTGCATTGTTTAGTGGGCATCAAAGAAATATGGATCCACTAGGAGAAATCAAAGACCAAGGAACGTCGAAACACCTACCTACTATGAATAAGATGAAGACTGTCTTAGCGGACTACGAGATGAGAGTCACCGTTTCCATGGATTCAAGAGGTAGAATAAACATCGAATACCTGAAATCGACAAATGGGCCAATTCGACCTCGAATTGCAGAAAACACCTTTGAGTAAGAATTTCGAAAAACCGGTTCACACTTTTAATGAGGAGATTATCGAGCTTTTTCAGGGTATGTTAAAGATTTAGGCTTTTGCAGGTAATATACTGTCTGGATTCCTGATTGTGGCCTTGAAACAATACTTAGACGATCACTTGTAGTGACTTTGCAATGTATAATCCAACATCTGGTAGCTTCACTTGAACTTTTGCTAACCTGTTAGATTAAGCGCTAATTTTGGAAATTCACAATAATTTTGAATTCGTTGATAAAAAAAAATAATCGAGGAGAGAAAACACCAGTGCCATGCGCTATTAACCACCGATTGATTGCTACAATTGTGAATTGAATGTGCTAATTAGTTATTGGTGTGTTATTATTCGGTACGCCACAGCAAATTAATTCCATGGAGTGAAAGTAAAAAACAACCGAAAGATAAACATATGGCGTTAAAAGTTCAAACAGATCTTTAAGAGGTCGAAAAATTCGAAAATATTCAAAGTCATATTTTCAAAATGTATACTTTTAGGAAAATCTTCCAACAATTTCACTGCGATTAGAGTTATAGAACCATAGTTATAGGTCTTTATAGCGCGCTACGTCTCTAAGGCAAACGTGTCGCAGTTGAAACATGAGTTCGATTATCTCGAAATTCTATTTTGAAAAAAAAAAATACATTTTACCGATTTTTCTAAAATTTTGAGATGTTGTTTATATTAACAATGACTAGTTCGTGAACAAAGGAAATTTAATTTGAAAAAAAAAAAAATAATTTTTTTTTTTGGTTGGAAAACTAAGTTTTGAGAATATCAAAAATCGACTTTTTCGAAAAAGTGGACACAATTTTCGTTTATAATCTTTTTAAGCAAAACCCTTCGTTCACGAACGAAAGAATGTCAAATGTTCTCGAAAACTACTCAAAAATTTGCAATCTTCCAGAGATGCTCGAGATACAATTTACTCGTGTTTGAACGAAGAATTTTTTTTTCAATCACAACTATTAAAAAAAAAAATTCAAAAAAAAAATTTTACCGAAATTTGCAGTTTTTTGGAAAAATGTCTGCCAAAATTTCAATTTTTACTTTTTTGTCTTCCCTTCGTTCAAGCATGAGTTTATGGTCTTAAATAAAACACTTTTTTTTGTTTTCTTTTTCATTTTGGATGTTCCTGTCGGGGCTATGCTGACAACGGGGACGCACCTTTTTTCCGAGGGTTTTATTTTTTTTTTTAATTTCAGAAATTATTATTATTTAAATATGTATCTATAAGATAAAAAATGTTTGAAATAAATGAATAATTTTTTCCATTAAAAAAAATTTTAAATAGACCTTTTTTACCCGACAAAACGCATGTAACCCCTTAACTGTGTTTCCGATCTTCTGTATATTGTATGCGTCTTTGGTTTCTTTTCTAGACAAGGAATTATACAATTCTAGGCTCAGGTGGTATGTACCCATATTAAATTTTGTATTTCCTTAAAGAGGTTCCGTGTAGAGATGGATTTCGATTTCTCTTATGCATTTTCTATTAATCGATAATTTCATGTTACTTAAATTGGATCTATTGATAGATTTATAACTTTTACTACTAAATCAATTTTAGACCAATTTAGTATTTTCTCTTCACTTTTTCGATAAATGGACCAGACCGATATATGTACATATTTTTCTTTTTTTCCCGATTTCGCATATATTAGCACATTAAGCAAACTGTGAGTAATCTATTGAACTGCCCACTTTGCATAATATATCCATACCGAGGTACAACATATATGAGTAGAAATATTAATATATATGTAATAACATACATATACACGTCAAAATTAGCATATCAATCGCTTAATATTCGCTTGCTACAGCAGCAGCTGTTGCAATGCAATTAATTGCGGGAAAACAAAAACGAAAAGTGATATACATATACATATATCAATATAGTCAGCGAAGAAAAAATGCAAAATTAAAATTTATTATTAATTGCATTTTGCAAAAACAAAAACAAAAACGAATTAATGAAATCCCGCACTGTGACGCTGTTATAATTTATAGAAAAATTAAAATTGTGCTGAGCATTTATAAATACGGGAAGCTACATATTGATGTTGTCGTTGTTGTTGCTGTTGCTGTGTATATATTTAATTGACACGTCAGCTCATGCGGCAGTTGTCAACGCATGCTACCTTCCGCTCGTAAATACACGTATTAGTTGTTGTGGTTGTCTTACCAATATTGGTTTGTTTCGGCCTTTGCATATTAATATGCCATAACATGCACATTTACTAGTGATTTTTTAATGCCTGTTCTCACACATAAAAATGTCATAATTTAATTTGATGTATGAGCGCTGACACCACCAACAACAACACCAAGACCAAAAGCAACAGCAACACCAGCGCCAAATGCCCACATGTCGGTTTCCACTAAATTGGCTGCGGTTCGTTAGTGTCCGCTGTCCACTGCCTACCAAACCGCCGTTGTACGCCCACTGCCATCGTTGGTGTTACTGTGTTTTGTTAATGTTGTTGTTGTTGTTATTGCATTTGTTATATTTTTTACTTGTATATTTGTTCTTATTGTTATTTATCATGTTGTTATTGTTATTCATCCGATCACTCAGAATTCAATAAATTTCGATTTCCTCTACGTGCCGAAAATTCGAAATTCTCCATGATTTTATTATTATTTGTCGATAATTAAACTTAAATATTTTTTGTATTTTTTTTTTTGAGTTCTTGTTTTTGTGTTCATATTTATTTATGCATATTCTTTTATGTCTTACACTATGCTATTGTACGCGCTTTCATTCACTAATCAACTTTTGATGGTTTCTTATGAATGGAAGTTCGGTTCAATGGAAGAGTTCTCAGACGCCAATACATATACAATTAAATTAATAAAATCAACCGATTGTTATGGTAATGGTCTGAAATTGCCATAATTTTAGACACAGGCGTCTTCGGGAAAATCCATTTTGTGCTGGATTCTATATCTCTAAAATGACCTAAGCCTTAGTTTGGAAATGTCATCTTGCTGCTGTATCATTTTTCTGGAGCCTCCTTCCTTGGTCAGCTATAAATCTGGGTCCATCACCTTTATGTAGACCCGATTGTCGAGGGGGCCGTTTGGAACTGCCATAGTCCTAGGCACTGGCTTAAGATCCCTTTAGGTAAGCCCATTTTTCCCTAAAAATATTTTCTAAACTTAATATCCCTCAAAAGACTCTCTACCGGCATACTCCATGTCATACTGCTGTTGTATTATTTTGTTGTAGCGTCCTTGGTCAACTTTAATTCTGAATCCATCTCGTTTATGCATACCCGATTATCGAAGGAACGGTCTGGAATTTCCATAGTTCTAGACGCTGACGTTAGGTCACTTCAAGAAACCCCATATTTCTCTTCATTTTTGATTCTCCTTCAAAAGTATATCTCTCTCTCAGCGCTAGTTCGTTTCCATATCTCTAATGAAAGTACCGCGCTCGTACAGTGAATTATTGCAGTACATTCTTAACGACCAATGGAAAACACATTTACTTTTAATTAATAACACTCAAAAGCCATGTCTTAACGTTCGCGAAAATACCCGCAGCGCATTCCACGAAGTCATGTTACTTAATTGGTATTTTTAACACCTCAGCGGGGGCACACTCTCGAGGTACATACATGTTATCCATAATATTATTTTGTATATAATTAAACATTGTGTAAGTCGCATTCAAAGCTATCTATTAGTTACTAGTTAACTATTTGTTTGTTTATGATAATGGGCAGGTCCACACTCCAACCATATGTACCTCGGTATGTATGCGAGCGATGCTGTTTATGTGTGTTTTTGTTTTTGTTTTGATTTCAACTTATTGTTGTAATTTATTATCAATGTATTACATTTAGTCATACTAAATGTTTTTACAAGCTGCAGCGCTGGTTCGCTAGCTCGCTCGCTTACGTTTGCAACTCACGTGCATTATGAATAAATAAATAAAAATATTTATTAAGTATTTCCCTTTTTGCTGTAATTTTATTTAGACTGCGTATTGTTTATTGATTTTGTAAGCTGTTGTTGTTGTGTTGTTTTGCTTTTTGGAGCGCAAAATCTTTGTCTTTTTTGCGCTGACCGCACCGAGTGGTCAAGTTCAAATAGTTGATACAGGGTGGTGAGGTATAAGGAACTATAAAAACTATAGCTTTATATAATATAAAATTTACCGAAAATTTAAGTATACCGAGAAACATCTTCTAACGAACGCCTTTATTAGACGGACACATTTTTTTTAGAACAAATGACCCTCTTTTACAAGTAAATACTTAATGTAAAGAGATATCCTGAAAGCCTCTCTTAAATGAGGATAATAAAATTTCGAAAATGAGCTTCAGACTAGTCCCGATTTGGAGAAATGCTGCCGAGATTACAGTCATTGTCCGGTTTGTGGTTTCTCCCGGTTACGTAAGTCCGACTTTCGTGAGAACGTTTTGGAATTATCATGGTCCCAAACGAAAAACAGTCCCGCAGTCCTAGCAGAGAAACCCATTTATTTCCATAAATAGTTTCTCCATACACGAAAGTCTCAAATTGAATTTCTTAAAACTAAACGCCTGACTCCATACTCCTCTGTTCAGAAGGGACAGTGTCGCAATTTGCCTGCAGATCCGTCTGATCATCTCTGATCTTATCAGTATTGTTATATTCCGATCCCACTAAGCTTATCTAATCCCAAACCGAATTATTTACAGTATTCGTCCACATTCCATCGATCGCTGTTTCGAGAACTTACTTAACGGAATTATAGATCGCTAAAAGTCTATGCTAATTGTCCAATTTCCCGGTACCCTACCCCTCACGGAAGCTCTAAGGTCTCGTCCAAAAGTATGAAAATAGCTGTTGATTGGATCTATTCACATAGAAGTCTTCTCTTAGGTTCTAAGGTCTCCTCCAAAAGTATGCAAATAGCTGTTCATTGGAACTTTGTATATATAAGTATTCTCTTAGAGATGTCTTCTGATAGAAATGTATGTCTTTTCATATTTATTATTAAAAAATCTTCAATTGTCGAAACGATCCAAATCCAGATTTTGAAATCTGAGACACGGACTATTCTTGCGCTTCCTGTAATCCACACGAAGTACAGAAAAGAATAAAGTCAGTGAAGTCTCTGTTTCAGAAACGACCGGACAAAGGTAGTTCTACGGTATCGATAATTTTTACAACACGTCAATTGGAATCGAAGAAGAAAGATGGCGATTTCGAGAAGGACTGGACTTTAGTTTTCTATACAGAAAGGCTTTCACTACTAAGCTCGCTACAATCACCTTAATCTTTTCAAGATTTACTAATGAAAGAAGTTTTTCTAGGTTAGCTAAATTCCGAACACCCTGTCTAGCTATTTTGAGGAAAACAAAGCCTCGATGCTGTTATTGTTGCTGACGTTGGTTAGCAACAAAATGTTGTTAATAAATTGCACTCAACCTGACAGTAATCAGTTATAAAACAGACACGGTAGTGATACTAGCAACGGCACAGCGCAACGGCAACACCGAGCGCCGGTCGGTCAGAAGGGAGGCAGGGTAATATTATTTGATTTGTGGGCATGTGTTGATGCGCCGCTGTTGTTGCTAAATGCAATCTCAGACGCAGAGTGAGTGCTTCCCGCTGCTGCTGTTGATGTTGTTGTGTTGTTGTTGCCAGCATTTGATGAGTGTCTATCAGCTGCCCGGTATTTTGCTTTGTTGCGGTCCACTTGAAATTTATGACAATTATGGCGATTTTTGACACAATGACAGCACACCATCAGCCAACGCTGCGCTTCACCGCAACCAGCGAAGCGCGCCGTTGATGCTGCATTGCATTTATTTGTGTAATTTTGCTTTCACAGACATAGCGCCTAGCTAGTCAGTCACCAACATTTTGCGGTTAAAAAGTGAAATTTATGCACACAGCTGGTTGCCATCTTGGCCATGTACGCTGCCTTTTTGGTGAGGCTATTAATAATAGTTGCTGCCAGCCAGAGTGAGCAACAACAAAAACATTAGCCGTCGAGGGTAGTGTTCTCTTCACAGCCTCCTCTTTTGATTTGTGTTGTAGTTGTAGTACTTGCAGTGTTGTAATATTTTTGTCACGTCTGCATTCATTCTTACTTTCTACAAGTGTCGCAACAACAGCAAAAACAAAAGCTACATGAAAGAAGTCTACAAAAACCCAAGCCAACCGAAGAAAGTACATAATCTCACAAATAATGCGCCTCATCTGCCTGTCCGCCTATCGCTCTTACAGCGCCTCACCACCTCAGCGCCCTCTATGGTGCTTACGCGGCATTAACAATCGAAATATATACTTCGCTTCTTGACTTATTTCTAATTCTTTGGCGCCCAATCTGCACAGTGCATGCGGACATGGCCACGCGGGCGCCAGACAGCGGAGGGGCAGACGTGCGGCTGCCAGCCACAATTGGCGCCTAAGGCACACACACTCGCGTACACGCTAATAGCGGACAGACATCGCATTGTTCGCACATACGCACCGCGCGAAAATTCCTCAAATTGCACATTGCCACTTTGTTGTGCTTAGAAGCGCAGTGCTAACATACAGACAGACAGACCGACAGACACGGTCACAACAAATGGCCATTATGCGGTTTGCTGTTGTTGTTGCTGTTAATTTTTTTCTTTTGTTGCATAGTCAACAGCCGCGCGCCAGCCGGCTTATATTGCCATATGTCTAACTAAAATCACTACCGTTGCTGTCCGCCCGCTCGTTGCCTATTGCTGGCTGTCCACCGCCGTCGGCTTGCCGCTAACAACATCGCTGCGCCAGTTGTCTGTGTTTCGACATTTGCATTTCTTGCTCATTTGCTGCGAGTGTAGACGAAAGTCCGGTGCACCCGGCCAGCCGTTGTGCACTACAGTGACACTCAAATGGTCAAAAAGGTGTGGAATTTGCAATCGGGCATCATTTGTTAAGCTCCTTCTTGGTTTTATGAGGTTCAAAATGGCGAATTAATATGGTGGCTATATTTTAAAAATTCGCCATTCTGCATCCGCCATTTTGAATTTTGAAAAAAACCGACACCGGATTTGTAAACAGCGACACCGAAAACCCCCGAGGTTTTAAGCAAATCCGATGATTTTTTCAAAACAGCGTCCAACACATTGAATCCGTCATTTTGAATCTTTGAAAACTAACGACAAATTCGTAATCAGCGAGCCCCCGAGTAACGAGTTTCAAGCGATTCCGATGAATTTAATAAATTTTAATAGCCTAAAGTCTAATAAAGAAGCTTTAACATTTAAGTATCTTTCTCTCTACAATAACGGATCGTCCAGCTCTTGGAACCATATTCGGTTTGCTGCAGAAAGATTTTCTTTCAAAAATATTAAAATATGCTGTGTTGAGGGTTAGGGAACTCAAACAGTAGATCAGTATAGAGTCCTAATCTTTTGAAAATGCTAATTATAACGATGCCACACTGATCTTTACTGATGTTGTTTTGAACCAAAAAGGCACAAAACGAACAATAGGACCAAAAAATCTACTGTGAAATCCCAAGTTTATTGAACTATTACTAGTATAAAAATTATCCTTGAAGCTTGGCAGATCTAGAATTGGAATACTAGACCTCAAAAGTTCGAGATTCCATAATATATCAAGAAAGAAGAGAAACCGTTTAATCCGTTCATAGAAAATCTTAAACGGTCCCCTCAATGACCAGCAAAGCCTATTGAATCACCTCTGTTCATTCGCAGAGAGGTCCGCTGTCGACAATGGCCTAAACTTATAAGGCCATTCTGCCTTGACGATTTCGGTCAATATTAATCTTCTCATCTGAGGGACATAATTCAAAAAGTTCAGAGTACCAAGAAAGGAAATAATGGCTTATTTATGTCACAACTAACCACAGTGCATTCCACCCCTCCTCATCACCCATAATCTTTCGCACACTTCTGTCACATTTATTGTTGTCATTGGTTGGTATGGCATTTTTCTTTCTCTGTGGCCGCACGACTAAACACCAAAGTGCGACCAATTTAGAAAATTGCATGGCGCTGACTGCCCGCCAAGCAGCGACCAACGACCGCACTAGCGAACCCGGCCGGCTGTTGTACGCACGAAGGCAATTCAAGCATTGCGACTGCCGTTGACGGCCGCCAACTAGGCTGGCAACTGAACTGTCAGCCAGCCAGCCCGCCAGCCAAATGCTATTCTCTGGCCAGCGTTTGGCACATTGCGGCGCGCTACAAAGCCAGCCATTAGATGTGGCGCGGCCCAAACACTGTGCAGCCACATAACCACAACCACGGACGCAGCCGCAGCCACAAACAGCAGTGAAATTACGCAAAAGTTCATTTGTGTTGTCGGGCTACTCGAAACGGCAGTCCGCCGGCTGTTGCGCGTTGGCCTGATGGCTGGTTTTCTGGCTGTCGGCTGTCCGCTAAAAAAAAAAAGCTGCGACCGCTCAACAATGAATTTCAAATGCCGCAATGCAAAAAAGACGCGACGAAAAAAAAATAATCGAGAGAAAATAAAATCACAGCCACGATATGAATCTAAATTTAAACGGTGCATTTTTCTGAATAGCAAATTTCATTAGATTTTTTTCTCGCCTCTTTCGGCGGCGCTGCTGCAATGCCTGCTGGTGTGCGCATTTTTTGGGCACTCGGGACCTCGCAAACGCGCGACATGGCACACACAAGCACACTACAGCCTACCCCGGCACAGTTGGCTGCCACAGGCGGTATGCCGAGCTCATTTCCTTTTTATTTTACATGCAACAGATGTCCGACACTTTTAATTGCATAATTTTATTGGTTTCAGCGAGTTCGTTTGCATATTTCGGCACAAGGCGGACGCGCTCGCTCGCTTTGAAATGCTTTTCAATGCATTTTTTGGGCGCTGTTGAAAAATAGCATTCGTCTCGGGGTTTGGCTTTTTGGCAACGTTAATAAATGGTAATGTTTGCGGTGGCTTAACGCATGAAAAGTGGAACTAATTGATGAAATTTAATGAGCCAAATCTAGCATAACGGTAGTATTTCTTTCGCAGATTCTTCTTTTGGAAAATATGCACGTATGTCAAAAGCGATTTCCGGTCGCCGGATGAGACATGTGTACTCGAGGATTTGGTTTAAGCCTCGTGGCGCCACAATAATCGCACATCTCTTTGATCTGAAGAAGTTATTTGTGAGAGAAGTTCATCTAATCTCTCAAGCAATCAGTGCGTTTCAGTCAGTTTTTGGTAGCAACTTGGATCCCAGGGGGCATCCAAATATCCGAAGAATAATCTTTCTTCATCACACCCTTTTTACAGTTGGCGGCACGAGTCTCCGCCATTATTTCCATCTGATACAGATATCAAACTCTGGCCTAGCCCAATATACATATTTCTTTAGAAAAGTATTATCACGGTTATCGAGGACCTCCAAATAAATGAGTGCTTTCCTGAACGTCCACCGCAATGGACAAAGGTTCAGCCTCAAACAAATATCTGCAGGGATGATCATAGAGTTTTGAGTTTTTTTGGGAACGTAAACCTTTTTCATAAACTCGGTCTTTTGTTAAGGAAGGAAGTGCAGACTCTTCACTTCATACACCGTCGGAATATCTACGCCTCCGACTTAAATATTTTGTCCATTTAGTAAAAAATGTCACCTTGGACTTCAAATAGGAAAGAAGTACTATTCTTTCTATATTTATAAGTAAGTACTGCATTATGTGACGAACAAACAGCGGAAAGAACACTTTGATAGGTACAGAGATCAACACCGAAAATTTGGTCCTTGTAAGTTTATCAACTTATACTGGACCGGTTGACATCTTTGGTAAACCTCAACTGTACTTTTCAATTCTAGAGCTTTGGATCATGTAATCGTCGGATTTAGTGGAGACACGCAAAATTTGTCGCAGAGATATCCTTTCGGTACCATAGACTGGACAGTCATTGGAAAGGACTGCGACTATACTATAGTTCTGATTAAAACTACGAATCCGACAGTAACGATTCGGAAAACGTGTTTCAAGGTACCAAACTTTTGACAACCGAAGAGGTTGGTCTTTTTAGGGAATTAGAAACCAGTACATACATTTTAAACCCTCAAATTTCGCCGAAGAGAAGTCCGTCCCAGACATATCAAACCACTTTCTAGAAAGAAGAAAGTCCATACTTGGAAAAAAAGCATACTTTTTGAAGAGAACTCAACGAATAAGTGCTTGTATGTCTAATGGAGTCCGATACTGGAAAGAAATGTGAATAAGTCTAAAACGCTTTTTAAAAATATGCATCCGATGGAATCGACTAGGAAACCTTTTCAAAGTTTCGAAGAGCTTAAAGACGAGAAAGAAACAGAGAGAGAAGGAACTTAATCGGATGATCGGTTAAAGCGCTTCAGTGGCAGATCTTCGCTCAGTATAATAGCAAACCCTGTATTTTATTTCTATGAAGGCAACACTTTGATTTGGTAAAACAATTTATTCAACACCACGTTCTGCCAATATTTTTTTCGTGCATGCTTCTAAGAACTTGGAAAAAATTCCCATAGAACATTACATCGTCCAATTGATTAATATGCGCGCATTGATGTAAGAATTTACCAAATGATGCGATCACGAATTGCAAATTAATTATTGCATTCTCATGCGAAAAACGGTAATTCCTGAAAATTTGTTTATTAGCTAGCTAAATGTCAAAATAACACACGACAGTTGTTGACGGCGAAGCGACAACATCAACGACAACGCTCATGTCAAGCCAACTTAACCTAACCCAACATTCGCTAAATGTGGACCCACCTCTCAACCTAATGCTATGCTGATGTGAGAAATGCAATTTTTTCCGGCAATGCAACGACAAATGGAATGTGAAAATAAAAAAGAAATTAAATAATGCGAAATTAAATAAAATTCTCGAATTGTATGACATGGCTGTCAAGAAGAATCGTCAGCTTGTCCGACGCACTGTGACGTGGCGGCTGCTCACAGTCCACAGCCCACAACCGATAACAACAACAACGCTGGCTGTCAATCAGCGATTCAGCTGCGCATTCTAATTGTAATTGGCATGGCAATCGATCAGTTGTTGCTGCTGCCTGCCTGCTGCTGCAGCAATTGGCTGAGTCGCGCCTGAATAGCTGAATGACTCGACTAACTGACTTGACGTCGCTCGCTCGCTTGCTTGCTGTTGCCGTTTGCACTTTGCTGCTGCAATTGATGTGTTATTGTTGTGCTTAATTGAAATGTGGCGCCAATGGAAACATTCCACACACACGCTCGGCGCATTACTTGGGCAAAGCCCAGCGCCAGCCAACAGCGCAATTGTGGCAACAACAGTTGCTGATGTGACGGCTGCTGCTGGGAGAGTTTATCGTACGCATATTATTTGCTTCCCATTGTACACTTATATATGAATATATGCATTTTGCTTATCTCACAGCAGACCACTTGTTTAATATTTGCTAAAGGTTGACTCAGTGGCAATAATAATTAAAATAAAAACAAAAAATAAATCAAACAAATAATAAAAAGTAACAATGCAATGTGGCAAAACAGTTGGCGTTGATTGCAAAATGCATGCCTCACGGTTTATAGATCTTATATAAAATTGGCGCTTACACCTCTGTTGTAAATATAGTTGAACCTTTTCTCCACAACTACGACTTTAGGTCGACCTCGAACAGCTAATTCATTCATTCAAGAAAATAGACTCAAGGGTAAGGGCAACTAAGGGACTGATGAATCTACTTTTAAAGGGTTCAGTTACAGAGCCTCGGCGAAGTCATTCGACCCTCTCCGAAGCAAAGTCTAAGGCCATACTCGCCAAAAGCCAAACTTGATGAACAGAGGAAAAACCTGTCATCCATCCATTGGCGAATACTAAACTCAGAAAGTGATTTTCTCCTATTTTGTCGTCTTAATCGAAAGTAAAAGAAATGAGAAAAATATCAGAGTAGAACTTTACGATTTCAACCTCAAGAGAGTAAGAAGCCATAAAAATTTTGTACATCAGAGTGAAAAATCAGGCACCACCGCAATAAATTTAATTTTTTCTATCAAAATTACTTTAGGAGCCCGGAAAATGATTACCGCTAGGACTCGTCGAACGATAACTCGATAAAAATGTAATTGTAGAATAAAAGATACTATTTTGCCTCAGCAAGGAATACACGACTTCAATACCTTCCTCGCGGCTGATTTTGCCTTTTAAGAAATCCTCACAAAGAAGTAAATAATTCGGAATAATGTCGTTTCGCAGTCGAGAATAACAGAAGCTAAGATTCCTCCAAAATTGTTCGAGAAATTTAGGCTGATAATAATGTTCTGGGATATTATACATTAACATATTTAGATCGAAAGGATGAGCTATACAAGGTTTTTGACAACACTAATACTAACTGAAAATGGTTGAAGAGAGAAGTACATCAATATTTTCAAAAATTAAAAGTAAAAAATAATTAACTTATGGTTTCCAATCGGTTATAAGTTGAAAATGATCCAGTGACAGATACATAAACCTGCCTCATAGATCTTGAGTAGTAGGAACAATAATGCTTCAGATTAGTAGAGTTTGGTTCATGAATCTTGTAATGGAATAAGAAGTAGTTGTAAAACGGGTTTGGAAGGTGATCGATCGCGAGATCTCAGACAGTCGTTCTAGATCTGTTTTTAGTATTGACCAAGGGATTCTTAGGTCTTACATTGATTGAGTTGTTGGTTTTAAGAGTTTGCTTATAAAAAATATAGAATAAAATTCAAGTCTAAAGGAAGTTATAGGTTAAATATCACTTTCATTACAATATCGTAATGCAATTTTCATAAAAATTTGTTGGAATTCTTTTTTAAAAAATTTCAAAGAAATATTAGATTCATAAATTGTCTGATATAACATAATATATATATATATATAAATATTATAAAATAAAGAAATAACAGGAGTAATAAAAAAATTCTCAAAAATCACTTACCACTGAATTTTGTCGCCTGAAATTAAAAAAATATATATGTTTATTTAATAAAAACATTATTAATTAATGAACTATATTAATAATTTATTTGACTACAATATATAGAACTAAGGCATCAACACTATAACTACTCTGGTTCAGAAATGGTCGAAATCAGTCATATACCGAATAAGAAATTCGATATATTCAATTGAGTTACTGAACTATATATTAAATTTGACCCTTAATAAAATTCATTGGGCATGTCTTCCTATAATGGATCGGTCTATCATTTCAGAAAATAAATTTTTCCATCCATATACCCTATATCCTAATTTCGAGCCTTCGGACAATAAAGAATTCAACTTAAAGAAAATATTGCTGGCGATCGGTCCATACTTTCCCTCCGGAACTAATTAAAAGATGATGAAAAGGGGATCGACTACTCCTCAAAATAATATTCGACTCTTGCCGATCGTAACACCACCTTACTTCTTTTGTTTTTTTTTTTTTGTTATCAACAAAAGCTGTTTCAACAATAATTAAGTTAGAGTTAGCACTCCGTTTACCCATTCAATGCTTTGTCACATAATGCTCACGGGCATATTATTATAAATAAAGTAGTAAAAATTTATGGTTATTTTTCATTGTTGACCGTCGTTTATTTCACCTGTTGTGTAATTATTTGTAGTAGAAAAAACATAAGAAGTTAAGTATTTTTGTTAAGTTAACAGAGGTATATGAATAGTAATTGTAAAAAACCGGTCAAAACAATAAACGTTTAAATATTATATTATTACACACACAGATGTTCTTGTGGGCAAATGTTTGTTTGCGTTTTGAAACACACACCCTCCTTCCCACCAATCAACCAAGCAACTTACGTGAGCTTAGTACTTAGCTCCATGAAAGAGTGCTAGTTAAAATTGTGCGCAAATGAATGCACAGTGGAGTGGAAAAAGTATTCAAATCGGATTTTTTAATAAGAAAACTCCAGGAATAATGCTGTTAATTAACTGAATTTGTATTTGGGTGAAAAATATATTTTATGAAATATAATATTCGAATCCGATAGATGGCGCTGAGGTGAGCTATGTTTTTAAAACCATATTTATCGTTTTTTTAAGTCAGAATTCCCAAGCCGCTTATTATTGGAGCTTTTTTTACTATTTTCGAACATTTTAACTCCAATTTTCTTGCCAGAGCCCAAAAAAAATCCCTCATAACCGATAGATGGCGCTCGAAATCTATTTTTAAAATCATATATATCGTCCAATTTATTACAGAATTATCAGATCGATTACTATCGACCATTTCATATCACTTTCGAACACTATATTCTTGAACAAACTTTAGCATTATTTTTTACTTGTCTGTAGACTTTTCAGATATATGGCACTCGAAATATATTTTTAAAACCATATTTTTCGTCCAATTTATTTCAGAATATTCAGAAAGAATAATATTGACCCATTTTCAAACAGTTCAATCCAAAATTTTTTTCCGGAACCGGAAAGCCTTCAATAATTTTTACTTGTCCCTACACTTTCCCCATCAACTGTATGCCTCTATATGCGTGTAATGAAACCAGGAATGCTTCACTTTTGTAATCTTACACTTGCCACTCGAGTGCAAAAGCATTTAGAAATGCAGATGTTTAATATACAACAGTTACAGCTGTTTCCGTTATACACCACCTTCCTCGCACTTACCGTCTGATTGTATATTTCAAATTAAGGTCGAACACACGCTTATGTTTTTTCAATAATAATAACTCTAACAATTATTATATTATATTAATGTTCATACAAATTTTGAATTAAAAAAAAATACAAAAGGTAAATTCAATTTCGAACGGGATGACTGCCAAAAACGTGAAAATTCGCCTAAGGGATTCGTGCGTCTCGGACCGATATCGTAGCGCAAGAGCCTGTCCGATCATGTTGTCTGTCCTTTTGTTCTTTTGGGTTGGCGTATAGTTTGCGCATTGGTGTGTGCTGCTCTCTTGAGTGGGTGGTATCATTGTGTGGGTGTTAGAACGTGGTGTAAAATGTGGTGTGGTGATGATGTCAGTGTTGTGTGTTAGATTAAAAAATGTGGTGTGATGGTGTGTCTGGTGTGTTGGCTGAGACTCATTTGGACATCCCGGCCCCCCTAGGCGAGTAATTAGCCTAGTAGTCGTTGCAACTGCTGTAAAGTGGCCACCACATTGCTGAGCCCAGTGGACCGGCGAGACGGCGACCTGTGTGGACGGCGGCGCGTGAATGGGCTATAGTGTGGGCGTCGACTGCGAGAATGCTGAGGTTGCCTACGTGCAACATGGTTCGTCTGCGAGCGTCGGTTTGTACCACGGTCATGGGGGGCGGGTTGTTGTCCGCCATCTCGATGTAGGAGGGTGTGATGCATCCGCATGCATATTTGGCACCCATAGCTGGAAGTACACTCCGGCGTGGAGTGGGTAGTCGCCAAGCAATTCAGGCAGTGGCCATGTGCCTGGGCGACCTGTTGTCGTAGCAGCGGTAGCATCTTCTTGAATATGCTGCAGTGTGGCAACCGATGTGGGCGCCGACAAAGGGGGCATCGGGTGCGCTGCAGACCTGCTGGTACCGGCGTCGGGTTCGTGCGCGATGCACGGGCAGCGGTTGGTGGCGCTATGGTCGCAGGGTTGCGAGGGGCTGGAGTGGGCCCCGTGCGTGTTACGTGGATTGTTGACCGCACGGCTGGCGTTGGTGTAGTGGGCATATCGCTATCCATATTTACCTGTCAAAATGGTATTTATATTATATGCATGTTGTAAATATTGATACGTTAGTTGGTGCTACGTTATGTAGTATGCGTTGGCCGTCATGTGGATCGACCATTTATAATTCGTTTTATAGTTTCATTAATTAATTAGGATTTATTATACGGGTTTTTCGGTTTATCGGTTTATTGTTTTTGTTTTAGGTTATTATTTTATCGGCTGTCGGCAAAAAGCATAGTTTAACGAGTGGCCTAGTTAGTGTTCCGTTTTGCGTACGGAGATCGACTACGCGAATATGACCGTCGGAGCCGTGATAAAGCTTCTCTATGCGGCCAAGGCGCCATTCGGTGGGGGGGAGACAATCGTCATTGATCAAAACGCAATCTCCAAGCTGAGGCGCCTTTTCTGGTGTTTTCCACCGGTACCTTCTGTGGAGGTCCTTTAAGTAATCTTCTTTCCATCGAAGACTGAATTCATGATGGAGAATTTTAATTCTTTCCCATCTGTTTAATAAGGAGAGCGACGCCACGTCTGGCTCAGGTGTGGCCAGTATGGGCGCTCCTTTAAGAAAATGCCCTGGTGTAAGGGCTGTAAAGTCTGATGGATCTTGCGAGAGGGTAGCGAGAGGCCGTGAGTTGAGGACGGCTTCAATTCTTGTTAACAATGTCGTAAACTCTTCATAATTAAATTTGTAAATGCCAGCTAGCTTCTTGAAATGAAATTTGAAGCTTTTTACGGCTGCTTCCCATAAACCACCCAACAGCCTTAAATGTACGTACATAACTAAGTATATACTCGTAAGAATGCAAGAAAGCACATTTGTAGCTACGCAGTGTGGCGTGAAGATAAGCAACATCAAAACAGCTGAAAGGCGGCATGTGTTATTATTTTCGTTAATTAAGATAAAATTCTACTTGAACGGCGTTTTTATTTTTGTTTTTGCAATTTTTGTTTTCAATATTAATGCTTTGAGCTGAGGCTCACGCCTGCGGTTGTCACCTTTTTTCGGAACACTTATGCAAATAAACGAGGTGGCGACCACGAATTTCGTGGAATGAATTAAGTGACAAGTGGGCGAGTAGCAATTAATTGAAAATTTGACTTTTTTTGCGAAATTTCGACTGACACCCCAAAAATGTGCTTATCACAAAAGTTGATATTAACTGAATGACATATTCTGTTAAATGTGCTTTAAGCTATATTTTTGGGTAATTTTAAGAAGGCTTTGGGACTTTTTTTGGCAGACTCGTTTCATTTGTATAAAGGTAAATAATATTACGGTTAATATTGACAAAAGATGAATGACTGGAATTTGATCAAACAAGTAATATGTGGACTCATGACCATTCGAGCTTTATAAGCTTCGATTCGATTAGAATTAAGATTTATAAGCTTTTAAAAATGTACATTCCTGGGCAAATTCAGCAAATACTTCGAATTTTTCGATAAACGATAAACTTCTCTATTATTATATATAGACCATTTATTACGAAGTTTTTTTTTTTAATTGATACAACTATCGCGGTACCAGACTTCTAAATATCGTATAGAAGGTCTTATCAAACGTATATGTGAAAGACTGAAGCCCATTGTCAACGAACATCAGTCGAACATCATGTCAACGATCTTATCAGTGTTGCTACCGCCCTGGTAAATCAACCATTAACCAGTTATTTACCATACGCCAGCTCCTGGAAAAGACCCAAGAAAAACAAATCGACACACCCACAAAACTTATATGGCTATGAAAAATGACGTTTAACGCTACCACCAGCTTCGTCAGAATAGGGAAGACCCTCTCCGAGCCGTTCGATATCAAACGATTTTTCAGACAAGGCGACCCCCAAATAGAGCGATTTCTTTAACCTAATGCTTGAGAAGATAATTCGCGCTGCAGACCTTAATAGTACTGGCAGTTATTGGCCTATGCCGACCACATCGATATTGTCGGCTGCAACATCAGGGCCGTGTGTACCTCGAAAAACCTCTCTATTAAGTACCTCCTGTCATCATGCAAAGGGTCTCAGCGGTTAGGAGACCACGTCACTGTTGACAATTACAACATCGAGGTAGTAAAATACTTCGTTTATCTAGGTTCCAGTATAAACTCAAACAACGATGTCAGCCGGGAAATCAATCGGAGGATCACTCTCGCCAACAGGTGCTATTACGGGCTCAGTAGGCAATTGGAAAACAGAGCCCTCTCTCTTAAAAACAAAGTAACGCTCTATAAGTCGCTCATCATACCCGTCCTGATGTATGGCGCGGAAGCATGGACGATGACGAATAAAGATGAGCACTCCTTAGGAGATTGGAGGATGGGATCATGTGTAGAAGTTCACGCAAGTGAGGAAAGTTTTGGAGGATGGGATCATGTGTAGAAGTTCACGCAAGTGAGGAAAGTTTTTGATTGTCACTCACTTGGGAGTGGCCAGAAACGATTCTTCTCCACATGGTTCAAGCAGCTCACGACTTCCGGTTTTAGACCAAGTATCCTCTGGGTAGCCAACAGACATCCGTTTGAAGGCGAGCTAAAGTGAGAAGGCGAAGCCCGCTTATGCGGTTGTGCGTAGGGTTTGGGACCCACCACATAAAACCACCCCCCAATGAAAAATCTACGAAAGCCTCGGATGAGACACCCCCCTTTTGATGACGACCCCTGCAAACGTTTTAAGGATAATGATATAAGGGCATGCACCTGGAATGTCCGGACCCTTAATTGGGAAGGTGCCTCTGCCCAGCTGGTTGATGTCCTCATACGACTTAAGGCTGACATCACCGCCATCCAAGAAGTGCGATGGACGGGACAAGGACGGAAGAAGGTGGGTCCTTGTGACATCTACTACAGCGGCCATATAAAGGAGCGCAAATTTGGTGTTGGATTTGTGGTGGGAGAGAGACTCCGTCGCAGAGTCCTGGCATTCACCCCGGTGGATGAACGTCTAGCCACAATCCGCATCAAAGCGAGGTTCTTCAACATATCGCTGATTTGCGCCCACGCCCCAACGGAAGAGAAGGACGATGTGACCAAAGATGCTTTCTATGAGCGCCTAGAACGCACCTATGAGCGCTGCCCCCGCCACGATGTAAAAGTCGTGCTTGGTGATTTTAACGCCAGGGTGGGTAAAGAAGGTGTCTTTGGCACAACAGTCGGAAAATTCAGCCTCCATGACGAAACATCGCCAAACGGCCTGAGGCTGATCGACTTCGCTGGGGCCCGAAATATGGTCGTCTGTAGTACCAGATTCCAGCATAAGAAAATACATCAAGCTACTTGGCTGTCTCCTGATCGAAACACGCGGAACCAAATCGATCACGTTGTGATAGACGGAAGACATGTCTCCTGTGTTTTAGACGTGCGTACGCTCCGAGGACCAAATATAGACTCGGACCATTATCTGGTCGCAGCGAAGATACGCACCCGCCTCTGTGCAGCAAAGAATGCCCGTCACCAAACACAAGGAAGGTTCGACGTCGAAAAGCTGCAATCGCAACAGACAGCCACGAAATACTCTACTCGACTTGCACTCCTGCTCTCTGAGAGCACTCATCAGCATCTCGGTATAAGGGAACTGTGGAACGGCATCTCAAACTCACTGCGTACCGCTGCAGCCGAAACAATTGGTTTTCGGCAACGACAAAAAACAAGCTGGTACGATGAGGAGTGCCGTCTCGCAGCGGAGAGAAAACAGACTGCCTACCTCGCAACATTGCAAACGACCACAACACGTGCGGGATGGGATAGATACCGAGAGCTGAAGAGGGAAGCGAGACGCATTTGCAGACAAAAAAAGAAAGAGGCCGAAATGCGTGAGTACGAAGAGCTTGAGAAGCTGGCAGACAGAGGGAATGCTCGAAAATTTTATGAAAAAATGAAGCGACTTAACGAAGGTTTCAAGACCGGAGCATCCTCATGTAGAGACCAAGGTGGTAATCTGGTAACCGATGTCCAGGGCATACTGGGATTATGGAGGGAACACTTCTCCGACCTGCTGAATGGCAGTGAGAGTACAACAACAGGAGATGGCGAACCCGATCCCCCAATCGATGACGATGGAACAGATGTTCCATTACCCGACCATGAAGAAATTCGAATTGCAATTACCCGCTTGAAGAACAACAAAGCAGCGGGGGCCGATAGATTACCGGCAGAACTATTCAAATACGGCGGCGAAGAACTGATAAGGTGCATGCATCAGCTTCTTTGCAGAATATGGTCGGAAGAAAGCATGCCTGACGATTGGAATCTCAGTGTGCTCTGCCCAATCCATAAAAAGGGAGATCCCACAATCTGCGCCAATTACCGTGGGATCAGCCTCCTAAATATCGCATACAAGGTTCTATCGAGCGTATTGTGTGAAAGACTAAAGCCCACCGTCAACAAACTGATTGGACCTTATCAGTGTGGCTTTAGACCTGGAAAATCGACAACTGACCAGATATTCACCATGCGCCAAATCTTGGAAAAGACCCGAGAAAAGAGGATCGACACACACCACCTTTTTGTCGATTTTAAAGCTGCTTTCGACAGCACGAAAAGGAGTTGCCTTTACGCCGCGATGTCTGAATTTGGTATCCCCGCAAAACTAATACGGCTGTGTAAATTGACGTTGAGCAACACCAAAAGCTCCGTCATGATTGGGAAGGACCTCTCCGAGCCGTTCGATACCAAACGAGGTTTCAGACAAGGTGACTCACTATCGTGCGACTTCTTTAACCTGATGCTGGAAAAAATTATAAGAGCTGCAGAGCTAAACCGAGAAGGTACAATCTTCTACAAGAGTGTACAGCTCCTGGCGTACGCCGATGATATTGATATCATCGGAAGCAACAACCGCGCCGTTTGTTCTGCTTTTTCCCGCATGGATAAGGAGGCGAAGCGAATGGGTCTGGAGGTGAATGAGGACAAGACGAAATATCTCCTGTCATCAAACAAACAGTCGGCGCATTCGCGTCTTGGCTCCCACGTCACTGTTGACAGTCATAACTTCGAGGTCGTAGATAATTTCGTATACCTGGGAACCAGCATCAACAACACGAACAATGTCAGCCTCGAAATCCAGCGCAGAATAACTCTTGCCAACAGGTGCTACTTTGGACTGAGTAGGCAATTGAACAGTAAAGTCCTCTCTCGACGAACCAAAATCAAGCTCTACAAGTCGCTTATCATTCCCGTCCTGCTTTACGGTGCAGAAGCTTGGACGATGTCAACATCAGATGAGACGACACTAGGAGTTTTCGAGAGGAAAATTTTGCGCAAGATTTATGGTCCTCAGAACATTGGCAACGGCGAATACCGCAGACGATGGAACGATGAGCTGTACGAGTTATACGACGACATTGACATAGTTCAGCGAATAAAAAGACAGCGGCTACGCTGGCTAGGTCATGTTGTCCGAATGGACGAAAACACTCCAGCCCTGAAAGTGTTCGATGCAGTACCCGCCGGAGGAAGCCGAGGAAGGGGAAGGCCTCCACTCCGTTGGAGGGACCAGGTGGAGAGCGACCTGGTTACACTTGGGATCTCCAACTGGCGCCGAACTGCGAAGGAGAGAGACAGGTGGCGCACTATCGTCGATTCGGCTATAACCGGCTAAACGGTTGCAACGCCAATCACATACATACTCCTTAGGAGATTTCGAGGGAAAAGTCCTCAGAAGGATTTATGGCCCGCTACACGTAGGCGTAGGTGAGTACCGGATTCGTTGACAAGCTGTATGAGCTCTTCGGCGATATAGACAGAGGGCGGCGCATAAAAATACAGCGGTTGCGCTTGGCTTGGACATATCGCCCGAATGGATGAAAACACTCCAGCACGAAAAATGTACGACACGGTACCCACTGGCGACCGACGAAGAAAAGGACGACCGAAACTAAGGAAGGATGTGGACCTGACGAAGATTGAAATCTCCAACTGGCGCCGTCGTGCGCAATGCAGAGACGACTGGCGTAGGCTTATGGACGCGGCCAAAACCGATACCCGGTTGTAGTGCTAATTGATGATGATTATCGCGGGCTGAGGTCAACTGAAAAGAGTACCACCGATTTGTCTTCGAAACATCACAGCGTTTTTTTACTTCATGGAATCACACATTGGATATTAACGGTTTTCTCCAAACACTTTCCTTAATCAATCCTTGCTTTAGAAACACTTTAGAGATTAAAATTAAGGAAAGTTATTTCTAAAATCAATACCCATCACAAGATTATAGGAATATTAAACCCCAAAATTAGATGTTTAGAATCAGTTATTTAACAGATCTTTCCGATCTTGTTTCATCACACTGAGGGAGAATCCACTCAGCACGTTTAAAGTAATATGTTCTAAGAAAAGTTCGGAGCTATCACAGAGTATATGTAAACTCTATATATGTAAATAATCCCACAAGAAACCCAACTCATTCACAATTGCGGCCCGACCGACCAACACGTCGTTCACAAGCGCAATAGGGGAAAGTGAGCGATAAAATGCAACAAAGCACTATTAATGTTATTGCAATTGCAATTCAGAATTCACAACTCGCAGTTTGCAGTTAGCAGGTTGTCAACTATGCAAGCATGTGCAGCTAGGGGTGTGTGTTGCTTGCGACATGCAACTGCCCAACATATCAATAAAATATTCTTAATGTCACTTAAATGTCATATTAAATGTTATTGTAATGCATTAAATTGGCGCCAAATGTCGTTACATGCTATGCGAATCAAGTGCGACACGTACGCACAATAAACAACAACAAGAATAGCAACAACAATGAAGTGTAGGGCAAGGCGCATTTGAGGAGTCGCCAATTACTAGAATTGGCGTTGTGCGCGTTGTTGTTGCTACATTTGCTGCCGCTGCCGCCCTGGCACGTCTACCCCATCGTCGCCGGGAACAAGGGCAAATGCGTCACGCATGCGCCACCTATGTGTCAATTTAAATTCCTGCAATCAATTACGTACAAATGAGTACATGAGCGCGCGCACGCACACACATACATATGAGCGCGCGCCTGCGTTTGTCAGTGTGTGTGCGCAGCTTCAATGGCAATAACATGTTGTTGTTTGTTATTTTGCGTGCTCGGCGAATCAATATGAGAGACAACCAAATCAACACCACACAGCGACAACAGCAATAACAATAACAACACTACAAAGCATTAGCGTAGAGTATACGTGGCTCTACACCGCTGCCGCGCTGCTGCGCCCATGCACAACCATTTGTAACAATCGAAATGTTGTAAATTATACGCAATTACGTGCTAATTTACAATGTTTGCGTATAATTTATATTTGCTTATGCCAGCGCTGGAGCGCGCGTTCATCTTCGCATGTGACGCGCCTGTATGCGCGCCGCTTGCACGCATGCACCAGTGCATCAACGGCATGGCGCGGCGCGCAGCAAACGCGAGTATGTGTGTATGTCTGTGCGGCGCGTACGCAGTTTAGCAGCGCGATCGCTGAATTTTAAACATATGGGCCGGTCGCGCGGTCGTTCGTTGGCACTCGCAGTCGACGCTTTGCATTGGCTTGGCATTTCGCATTGAAGGCGCCAATCATCGACTAATAATTTCCATGCGTCGCAAAGGCGCTATGGTGCGACTTGGCTAGCTGGCGGCCTGTCTGTCGCACTTCACATTTTGCGTTTGCATTTCCTTAAACAGTTTTTGCAACAAATGTGTGCGAACTGTGGGAAATGTGGCAAGTGTGTTGTAATAATTAGCGATGTGAAAATCCAAATGGCGACTCGAGTGGGTGGCAGTACTTGGAAAGGCGATGCTATCGGCTTCTGAGAAACAACAGCGTTGGTGTGCGAAATAGTGGAGTGTCAATGTGGAATACATAATTCGGTGAAGAAATGATAAGTGATCGGTAGCTAGGCGGCTGACAGACAGTTAGATTAGAAACAGTGAGATACTACGACCGGCACATGGTGAGTAACACAGGTTATGCATGTAGTTCTCTTCTTGTAGTTCTTCCTCAAAAGAAAAACGATTTTTAGGAAAGTTTGTTTTTAGAAAGACTTTTCAGACACTCACTAAGAATACAAAGTGGGTTTATTCAGAGATCGGGCTTAGTCAATATAAGATTCAGTGAAATAAGTCTCTTTCCCCCCAAATTTTTTTGCCGTAGATGATTGGAGACACCGAAGAAGTATGGTATAAACAATATACAAAGATGAAAGTGGTGAGTTCGACCTCCGTCCTGCTGTGAATACAGATAAGGTTGGTCAGTTGTCATCAAATTCTGAGAAAATTGTCAGAGGTGTCGTTGGAAATGATTTGTTGAATTGAATCGGTGATAATCGACCAGAAAAGTGCGATGTTACTGAGCCATCGGTTACATTTGTTGACCCTGTAGACCTGAAAGTCTATGAGATTCATCAGTAGAGAAAACAGAAGCCCAAGCAGACCTGATCGTTTTAGGTCGAGTATGGAATATGATAAGCAATCACAATTATACCGATCTTGAGTTGGAAAAATCCATATTGAGAACCTATAAGAACGTATTTGAAACTGTCGAGAGGTATTGGATTTTTTGGGTCAGTATAACATGGATGTCAGATTGCAGTTCTCAAACGTAAGTTAAATGAATGCAAAATGACTCCTGTCAAACGGATGTCAGAAGTTCGACGGAATACGCTAAGAACGAGATTCCGCTATAATTAAAAGACACGCATATCTAATACGATCTTGTTCTAGTGGACTTTCTCATACATGAGACAACATACCTGATTTGGAAGATCTTATAGTATCAAGAACTATTATAAGAAGGAAAACCGACCCCTAACGTATACCTCGAAGATCAGTACTGACGATACATATATGAAAGAGGTTTCAGGGAGTAGGAGTATGATAGTCTGCCTCCACATGATCAGTCCAAATGAAGAGTGCTTTATAGTAGTCGCAACTATGCTTAAATCCTTCAAAGAAGATGATTGATTTGGAGACAATTTCGAAGCTCTAATATCTCAGCTGTCATTAGTAGACTCGTCTTGGTGGTGATTTACTTCGCTATGGGTTAAAGAACCGCAAGCTACTGCTTAGATATGTTAGGTTTTATGTATAGTTCTGCACATTTCATCGTGAGACCATTTGGCAGAAGATATAAAGCTGTCTACATTTATCTCACGAAAAATGCGTAAACCATTATAGCTACACATTGATCTCAAATTCTAAAAAAATTTGCTTCTACAACATTTGTAGCCTTCAAAAAACATCTCAAAGTGTAATTTACTCATCATTGTCGTTAAAAAAAATATTAATATTTATTTTGCAATGAAAAAATCATAAATCTGACAACCGCCGCACAGTAGCCAAATTATGAGAAAATTAGTCATAAAAATGCAACGATAATAAGCGCATATTGAACGTAATGTGATAACAAAAAATAAATGAAAGCATGAAGAAAAAAGCAAACACCGCCTGGCGATGGCGTGGGTACCGCAACTCACACGCTTGGCAATCGGCTGTCCGCCATTACATGTGCGCATGTGTGACGAATGACCGTTGTCAGTAGACAGCTATCAAAAATCTGCCAACACACGTCAAAACAATAACGAAAGAATTCTCTCACGCATGAAGAGCGCCTCAAAAAGGCGCATAACTGCTCTTTTTTTCTTGCGCATGCAAAGAACGAAAGGTAAAAAGGCAGCGTTGCCAGCGGCGACTTATGAAGGCGGTGGCGGCGTCGGCGGCGTTCAAAAAAGTAAGATCCACTTTTTATTGCGCTAATTCTTAACAAATATTTCAGGTACTTCACTTTCGTTAATGTTGTTTTCGTCGTTGTTTTATGGGAGTTTCGGTGGCGGCTGAAACCTGCTTGCCGAAAAATCCCAAAAAATATGTATTTTTTTTCGGTCGCATTACTTGTTTTGAAATGCTAATTATGTGTTTTTGTTTACGTTTTCGAGCGCAACGCACAATCTACGTCATTTACGACTACGGTCGGTAAGTGCAGTTAATGTCCGTCTGCGTCGTTCGTGCTTAGCTTCACTGATGATTTAGCACGACAGCGCACGACGCAGCCGCCACCGCCTTCACTGCTTTTTTTATTTGTTTTTTTCCAAAGCTGCCGCTGGAAATGATATACCAAATCGTTCAACTCATCGCCGGTTGTTGGCATTCCAGCGCCGCTGCCGTGACTTATTTCGCAAATATTGAAGGAGAAGAAAAAAATATATTACTTTAATTGGAGCAAAGTCAACGCCGCCAACGAACGCCGTTTCGGCTTCACGAATTGAGTCAAGAAAAAAAAGAAAAAATAAATGAGCGAGTGCAATCGTCCGTGGTTTGTGTTTTTGTGATTATATTTGACTCTAAACGCCCTCACGTCTGCGGCTCTTTGGTAATATTTAATTCTTAATTTGATTCAGATCTTTATTTTCTGTTTAGACATACAAATTGTTATTGTTCTCTGAGATTTATTTCGTTTATAATTTAATAATAGTGGGTGTTTGCCATTTTATTAGCGTAATTGCGGTGCTTGAAGACGCCAAATAACGGTGTTGTGAATTATAAAGCAATTTGTCGGACGAAGGAATTTCGAAAGCAAAAACACAATTCGAAAATTGCAGATTATGTGAAATTCGAACTAAAAATTAAATTCAGTAGAAGTGAATTTGGTTAATGCAATAATTTATAAATTCCAGGTTGAACAAAAGTGATACCCGCTGTCCTTTAAGCCTTTTTACAGTTATTTTAGTATTCAATATTTTTTCTCACTGGCTGCTAGTTCCTTTAATTGCAGCATTGTTTCGTGCTCACAACCCTCTAATGTATGTTGCTACCTCTCTTCTTCTATCTTGAGCTCTCACCGCAAACGTTCTCTCGCTACTCTAAGCTTCCTTTCCTCATCTCTTTTCATCTTAGCTTTCCAGACCTTTTACTATATTGCTATAGACTCTTAAATGAAGTGCCCTTTTCAATGGAAGTCGATTTTTTTGTCAAAGTAAGATCCCAGAAATCGGTTTTTATATATCTATTGAAGAGTCTTTCATATCGCCTTGTTTAAGTTGTCAATATGTAAATCAGGTATTCAATGATGTTCCCGAAGTAGAAGCGATCCTAACCCATAACCGAAAGCGAGAAAGATGACCCTATTGCTTTTTGAAGCCTCTGTTACTTGTCTCTTTCTTTATGCCTCTTTCCTTAATATCACAATTATAGAACGGTAGTCTTCATTCTCTCAATCTAACAATAAATTCAGTATGGTATCATGATTCTGGACTAGAAGCGATCCTAACCCATAATCGAAAGCGAAAAAGAGATGACCCTATTACCTTTTGAAGTCTCTACTATTTTTCACTTTCTTTATGTCTCTTTCCTTAATGTCTCAATTATATAACAGAAGTCTTTCGACAAAGAAACGTTACCTCTATAGCTCATTCACAGCATTCAAATTAGTGGGGTCTTTCTGACCACCTAAAGTTTCACAGGAGTCTTTGATAGACCTTGAAGGTTCTAATCGAGAATCAGTAAACTTATTCATTGACAGGATGGATTTGGATAGATGGGGAACGTCAGGAAAATTCCTTTTTATCTTTGGATATTCGGCTAGTGTGTCGGGTCCCATATCGAGGTAAGATCTCTAAAATAAGTTATACACCCAATTACTCTCACGGGTTCCTTTGTTTACAAAACGTTCCACAAAATATATCCAGCATCTCTTGTAGAATGCTCGAGGGAGAACAAGTAAACGATATTAAGTCTATTTATAAGATGGCGTGGTCTTTTGGACACGAGATAGAATCTACTTGCCAGGAGGGGTAATGAAATCCGATCTTTCCAATCTGTGGAAGTTATTTATGGTATAAATAAATATGAGTTCTTCGAATCGATTTTACACTCTTGAAGTCCAAGAGTGTCCCTAGATACCTGGTTCTCTGTCACATTTTTGTTAGTAGTTATTTAGTCTATTCCTGGTTAGATCATATAAGCTATTACTACTTATTCCCGAGTCTACAGACAAAGAACTGACAAACGCAAGTCCTTCCGCATCACTACTTTTCAATCTTCTCACCTCCGCAATGTTTTCAGTCTAAGGATCAAACGCGCGTTAACCCTGTAAAGGTCACACCCTCCACACACAATCACACTTCCTATTTTAATAATTTACATTCATTACAATTAACTTAATTGAAATAACGCAAAGGTGTAAAACAACAAAATACCAAATGCGCAACTATTCCTTGAACTAGAACGATGCATCAACTGCAATGGCAATTACTCAATGCGTCACGGCCGACCGTCAACGGCGTATGCACACAAATCGCTGCGCGCTAAGTAATTACAATGCCAATAGCGCCATCACCACTCTTATAGCATAAACAAAAACAGAAACAAAAACCGAGAAAGAAATAAGCACAATGGCCATAAGTGGAAAAAATTGCAAGTGTAATCAGCGCGCTATAGCGGCGTCACTAAATGCCACACGGCGCCACATTTAACAATCGGTGCGACGCAAGCGCCTGCTGACACCCAGCACCAAACAGCACAACAAAGAAATGCAGGCAGCACACATACACAGAGCCAGCGCCGATTGAACAAGTGCCATCAATTTCATTTAAGCGCCAACAAACTGTGCCACAGTCAGCCAGCCTAGGTGATTTCGGACCAGCTGGTGTGCAACTCACACCGTCGAACTCGGCAAACCACCCCAGCGAGAATATATGGTGGCTCCAATGCGCTTGGCCGCTGGCCACCGGTCGCCTCATCTAGCGCCACTAATTGTACGCCACATACAACTACGCGCGCCACAACAAACATGCCACAGTTTGCGCGTGCAACACGCAGATTCAATTTCTTCGACAAAACGTTGTTGTTATGGTTGTAGCGTTTGCATGCGCCGCCTGCCGACTCTAACCGGCAATGCATATACGATTCCTGTGAATTGGTTTTGCTTAATTTTTTTTGCGCGTCCACCTACGCCGCTTGGGCAAAACGCGCGCGCTCCCCACCTCGAAAAGAAGAGTACCGCTCACTGGTGTTTGATGGTGGCGTCAGTGAGCCCAATCGAGTGTCGCGCTCCATATAAACCACTTTACTCACCAGCGCTGTCGTGCCTTTTTAGCAACGCGCGACTTATACATACATACGCGCGCGTCTCCTTAGCCTTCGCTGTCACTTTATCCGCGTGCACCTCCCACGGTCGTTGCAGGCGCGGATAAGGCGAGCGCATCGCTTTGGGTATGTGGGTAGCCGCTTAACGCGTTGCGATACTTATCATCGCGCAACATAATTTACACAATCCCTTTTGGCCAGCTGTGGTCGGTCGGTCGTCTGCTGTTTGTGCCTGTCGGTTATGGTGCTCACACCGCTGGCTGTTGGTTGTGTGTTGTTGCCGCGCGACAGCCAAGCGCTTCTACAAACGGTGTGCACCTCATTGTTTATCATTTGCGCCGCGCCACGTCCAGTGGCAGCCGTGACCAATTGTTGTGGTCCGTTGTGACGTTCGCAGCTAACGAATGGCGCGTCGGTGTTTGTGCAAACAATGCAACTCTCGCGCCTTTTGCTATTTTATAATTCGTTTTTTTTTTAATTTCAATTTTGCACAGGCACCCAACTTTGCCTGTCCTGCCGTGACTTTTGCGCATTGTAAGTGTGTACATGTGCGATTTGTTGCATGCCACACTCAACGGTCATTGCTTCAGGTAATGAGGTGGCAAGCTTGAACGCCAACTTGGCATTTTGACTATGCTGAGTAGGCGCCTGGCGTCTTGCTGTTGCAACGACGGTTTTTTGCATTCTGTATGCGTGTATGGAACAATGAAGACCGTTGACACGCACACATGCATTCATACAGTCACATTTAATTCTGCAGTTCTCCCTTGCCGTTAGCCTTGACAGTGCAGCTTGTGTTAAGCGTTGTTGCCAGCATTGTTAGCTCAATAAATGTAAATGTTCTTAACAATGGGAAGAGTGTTTTGTTGTTGTTACATAATTTTTTGAATATTGAATAATTTTATATATAGAAAAACTTATCTGTCAAAGTGTTCCCGAAATTTCAAACTGTCCCCACATTCCATTTTTTTAAGAATATGATTAGAAATATAATTTTTAAATCGGTCACTATTTGTAAAGTGTTCCCAATCTAATGACAAAACTGTTCCCATGTACAATTTTCACCCCAAACTCTGAATAATTCCTTTTTTCTTGTTTCTTATTCCTGTCTTTCTTCACAAACAAATGAGTTCAGTGGCGATGCTAATTCTAAGGTTCCTCATCTTCATATAGGAGGCCTTCCTGAGGAACTAAGGAAATATCATACCACGAAAACTTAAAAGTTGATCTGACGATCTTATTTTTTCTACCACAGTAGAATGGGTCCACAATATTTCTTATGAGAAAAGTGAATTATAATACTGAGTAACTCGAATACCCTTCAACTTAAGCCATACTTTTATTAGACTCTCCATTTCTTTCCCATCTCAAATTCAAAATCCAAGAGATTGAAGTGTAGAGAATAATAAATAAGATCTAGAGAATTGAAGAGGATCTGTCGAGCAAATAATGATAATATCAAGATTGACTTGAAGGAAGCATTTTGGTAAAAGAAAACGATATTAACCACATTCTATAGAGAGAGTTTGAATATGTATATTTTTTAAAACAGTTCCTAAAGACCAGGAATACTATAAAAACTAATATTTTTAGATTATATTTCTATTGAGGGTACCAAATCTGATTATAAAGGTCCATCGTAGGATCTATTCGTATAGTCTTTGGTTACCTATTCTCAAGCTTTACTAAATAGAAATTTTAGTAATATTTTAAGTAAGGTTCCGATTCATATTCAACAACAACAATTTTTTGAAAGTACTAACAGACTCGAGCGGAAGGTCGACGACAGAAAAAAGTCTAGAAACCTACTCGAAAATTTTAGTATATTGGAAATAGCATAGCTTTGGGTGTTGCCATATTGTTTTTTTTATTCTCTTCAAATATTTTAGACCCACATAACCAACAACATGTCTCCTAAATTAAACCATGTTGTCTGCCAGTGGAAAAAATACGCCCAACATTACTCATACTAAATTTAATAAAAAATCAAATAAATAAAAAATTAGATATAAAACTGACAGCACAACAACAAAAGCAAAAATAAGTAAATAAATCAATTCCAATAAATGTTTTCGGTTGATCATTTTGATAAATACAACCATTAAATTGGCAGCAATTAGTTAAACAACACTAGTCACACTTCACAGGCCGCACAAATGGGCACGAGACCCACACACACACACACCTACAGCCATATAAATATGTCTATGCATAACTAATATGCAAAAACAAATTGTTAAGTGTGTGCCGCCTTACGCTATGCAATCACAAATAAAACAAAAACAAACATATGTATATACACTGTCCGTCTGTCTGTCGTTTACATAAAAAATTGCCCATATTTAGTTGTCTATAAGCTGACTGCACCTCATCTGTTTCCACTCAAACATTTGTTGTTTGCAAATTATTTATTTATAACTGTTTTGATTGACTAACTAACGCTAGCGCTGTCCTATAAGTGGCATGGCGCTGACCCAGTCGCCTAAGGCCCGTTCGACAAGGCAGCGAGTCAGTCGAACGTTCGCTGGGTCGGTTGGACAGGCAATCAAATAAACAACTCGACTGTCGGACTGGCACTACACTGGAATTACACTCACACACACAATTACACGTGTGTTACTACGAGTAGTGCACATCCAATCCAGCCTTCTAACCGGTCAATCGTTCGCTAACATTAATTAAGTCCATATCAAACGGTGCAATCGGCGACTGAAATTGCATCATTTGTGTTTTGCAATCAAAATAGCGAGTACAACAACAACACAACACCAAAATACACAGATTTAAATATGAATTTTAAAAATAGACAAAATTTAATATATTCATGCGAGAGTATTATCTGTCGGCGGCCGTACACCTACTGTGGGAGCTCATGAATAGATTATAAATTCGCAAAAGAGAGGAGGTTATCAATGCAAAATAGTAAAATAACCTTAATATAGATTAACTTATTTAAAATTAAAACTGATCGAATAAAATCACGAAATTTTGTATGAGCTTTTATGCTGCAGAGCTTTTTTAGAAAGCTTCATGATCGGAGTGGCTGTAAGTAGTGCAGTTTTAACTGTCTGTATATGTTAATGGATATAAAAAGCTTAGTTTTGAAAGCTTTCATGCTTTAGAGCTTTTTCAAAAAGCTTTAGCATGGCTGTAAGTATACGAGTTTTAACTATAAATGGTTAATCGAAAAAAAAATACCCAAAGTTCACCGGATAATCGAATAAATTCCAAAACATAGTAAGAGCTTTCATGCTACAGAGCTTTTTCAAAAATATTCCTAAGAAGGTTGGCTTTAGGTAGCCAAGTTTTAACTGTAATTGTTAGCAAACAAAATAACTAAAATAAAAAGCTTAGCTGAGCAAGCTTTTATGCCTCAGAGCTTTTTGAAAATGCTTTATAATAAACATAGGTGTAAGTCAACGAGTTTCGGCAGTAATTGGTTAATCGAAAAAAAGTCCCAAAGCATGCTGGATAAGCTTTTGCGCGTCGAAGCTTTTTCAAAAAGCTTATTAATAAGTGTAGCTGTAATTAACTGAGTTCTAAACTAGTCAGAGCTAGCATGGGGAAAAACTGTGAAAAGGAAGGAGCTGGGAGGTAAGTTGTCTATCTCCTATTCTCAAACTGAGCCTTATAGAGATCTAAATATACATAAGTGCTCGTAAGCTGTTTAGGGCAAATCTAAAATCTCAGGTTTCCAAATTCTCTAAATATCTAATCATTAACCCTTAGTATCGAAGTATTTATTTTGGGAAACATTTCTCCAAAATTAAGCTCAGTTCCACATTACTGCCAAAAAGGGTACACCCCAAAAACCCAGAGCAAAGCGGTTGAGTAACAGCTCGACGACGGCTGCAGCAATAGCTGGACTTTGTCATCTGTGATTGAGATTGTGTGATTGCTACTGGCTGCGCAGTTTTTTCGGTTGTTAACCGCTTGAGATTCATACATAAATGTGTCTATTCAACTGGGTGTTGTTGTTGCCTGTCCATGATTGCGCCCCAGAGGTTGCTGCTGACATGCATGACACGGCAAAATTGAATGCCAATTCGGCCGCACAGACATTCCTCCAGACCCACATTCATATTCATATTTCTCCTTATCGGCGCCACATCGTACAGCTGCTCGTATAGCGCATACATGAACACGAGTACATATATGCGTGGTGGTTGATGGGTGGCTGGCAGTTTCGCCAACATATGGTAGCTACAGTGGCAATGACACGAGACAATCTATTTATTTTACGTTTACTACCAATTTTGGGTGTGCATATGTCGGTAGACATGTGTGTTTTGCGTTTCCGTCGGCGCCTTAAATCTTGATTTATTTTTTCGTTGATGTCAGATTAACTGATGTGGCTGATTAATTGCGCAAATTATTGTACAAACATACACAGATTTATTTTCTATAGACGTTAGAGCGTGAGTAAGTGGCAAATGATTGCTTTGAGTTATCAGCGTTTATGATCATTTACTTAATGCCATATGGAATCAGTTATACGATCTGATTTATTACTGAGGCATGTTATAGTTTAGGCGTTCAGTTCGAGACCGTTTGTTGTCGATCATATGGGGCACCAAATAATATGTTCTCTCAATGAGAATAGAATGTTTCACTTTATGGAAAATTTAATAAAACTATATTGCTTACATTAGGGCTAGGAGAGGGACTGCATTCATCTACAATACTTTAGACAAACAAATGTAAAGAAGCCTTACCTCAAGTGACCCCTCAAAATATAAACAAATCCCGGAGTAATTTATTGACCTCGTCCAAAAGTGTTAACTAACACCTCCAAAAATTCATTGACCCCGACCCGAAATGTAAACAAACTCTAGCCAAAGGTCATTGACCTCGACCAAAATGTAATCAAACCCCAGCCAAAATGTAAACAAACTCATGCCCAATTGACCCAAAAATGTAAGCAAACCTTGGCCGAGGTCAATGACCTTTGCCTCAGGTATCTTTACTTTTTGGTCAGAAGTCAATGACCTTTATCTAGGGTTTGTCACGTCAGGTCATGTTAGAGCTTTCGGGAAGTCGCTCAATGAATTACCTAAAATGCGATCTTCAGTACAGCCATGACAACTTTATTTGTGACTTAGTTATAGTTAAGTGCCGTATGACGATAAAATCTGGATTTCTTGGCTGATAAACTTATGCCATAAGCTGACTAAACTCTGAAACTTGCAACTAAATCAACAGCTTCTGCTACTTAAGCGTCAGATTATTCGATTAATTCGAAATCATTGCAAGAGAACACCTTGACAGCTTGTGCCTGCCACGCGCAAACTCAACATGCAAATGAACCACTATAACACAATTCTACTACGTAATGCGCGAGGCAAGTGCCAGGTGATTAAGGCAGCGCCACCAAAAGTGTCACTGCAATTTGCAAACATGTTTCTTCGACGCGATTCTTACAAACAACAATTTACATTCACATTTTTCCGCACAGCAGTGTAACTGAGAAGGTGTGGCAATAGCAACAACGACAATAGACCAAACCAAGACCAAAAAGGTGAACGGCAACAAAAATAGCAAAGTCATGCAACAAACTAGAATAGCAACAGCAACAACAACGTAAGTGTGTGGTGAGTGGGGTTGCAGGTAGGAGTACGAGAGGACCCCAAGTCGGCGGTGCCAAGTCATTTCTTAGTCGCGTGAGTAGCGTTAATTGAATTGAATCAAATTAATTTGTAGATTCTAACAGTGAGGCAGCGCTAAGAAAAAAAAAACTATTTTAACTGGCAGGTAGGCAGGCAGTCAGGCAATCTGCAGCACCGTGAGGCAGAACAAGAGCTGAGTGGTTAGTTCACTTGTCAAGCCAAAGACCAAATGGTGGCAAGCGTTGAGTAAGTGACGATTAAGCACTTCAACAAAGATGACTCAATCAAGACTGGATATATGTATATAAATGAGTGTGTGTTGTTGCATTTTGGCGGCTGTTTGGACAGCTTTGGACCGCAGCGCGGCACATGAGCTCACTTCGTTTATTTGTAGTGATTTGCAAGCGCAACAAAACGCTAAATAAATGTGCATACTTATAGCTTATGATTGCCTCATTCATACTCATTACGCGACCGCGATACGATGAAGAGGAAATTTCACAATACTTGGACCAAGCGCAGCGCACATGTGACGCTGATGAAGTGGTGCGCGGCGGCGCGGTGCGGCGCGTTGCCTGCCAACCGGCCATCAACGCCAATATTAGCCACGCCATTAATGGCAGCGCCGAGCGCGCGCTGACAACCACAACAAATAGCTGCAGCGTCAAGCGAAAAAATCCAACAACAACAAAAACAATATGGTGGTAAAACAACAACAACATCACCATCAACATTGATACTGATTTGTGCTGCTGATGGGCGCATTTAATTTTAATTAAAGATTACCGCTGCAATTGAGTGACTGCCACACGCGTATGCGGCAATGAGGCAATGCGCCAAGCAGACGTGGCGACAAACACATGCACAAGCATACATACAGGCATTTATATGGCGAAACGTGGCCGTGCCGCAATGTCGCGCTTGTTATGGCGGCGCTAAATCGCTGATCTTATCAGACGTTGTGACTGTCGCGCAAGCGTTCAACAACAAGTCACAAAGTCACCACTTTAACTGCACACACATCCTCCGATGCATGCGTTTGGCAGCGCAAGAAAAATTACTCAAGTTATATGACAATTTGTGCGGCATGACGCACTTGTGGCACGTTTATACCTTCCCTATGCAACACTTTGTTGCATGTCCTTTGGTTGTTGTCGTTGTTGTTATTATTTTAGTTGCAGACTTTGATAGGTTATGGCAAGGCAATTGTTATCGCTTGTCAAGGCGCAACTGAAGAGTGAAAATTACGGCAACAACAACTACAACTACAACAAGAAAGTAAAAAAAAATCAGCTTATATTATACCCAACGCATAATCGAGTCGTAAGTATTGAGAAAATCAAGTGAGAGTCGAATGCCAGAGTAGTTCTAGAGGACTTCTAACTGATGAATTGCAACCCTGAGCACAATAAGTCCAATAGTTATACTTTTGGATAACAAGTGGTATATTAAGCAGAAATCATGAACCAGTTGAGAAGTAATTATGAGCTTGGTTGTCGAATGAAATCACAGCAATTTCGGTTAGCTTGATGTCCATGTCTCTGTTTTCAATGGTGTTAAAGCCATGAAACCCTTTGCAAGTAAATATATTTTCACCACTTAATAAATTCTCAGTGCTGAACTTGTGGAACACTAGAAAAAGCAGGCGTATTAATTGATCTATTTTAATATTTTTAATGATAAGTCATGCAAAATTTATATATCTATCGAAGTAATACTGATATATTTCCCAGTACGAACCATATACCCTTCAATTGTAATGGAGAATTGGAGAGAATAGCCAAGTCTATTTATTAAGCAGAGGCGGGAAAGCTGTAGGAATCTGAAACTATATTTTTTAGGACGTTACTTAGGACTACAGAGCATTTATTGGATCTAGTTAAGTAGCTAAACTTCCTCAATATAACGAATATTGCTTAGAATCGGTTTATGTTACATTTGTCATAGAGGAAAATCTCGAGGATCTAACAATATCGAAACCTTGGTTGACAGAAAGAGTGTTTAGACGATAAAACAAGAGAAAATATTTAAGTACTGGGAACTATAACCTCAGCACAAATCGATTAAACCCATACAACAATACGCACTGGGTACAACAATCACAAATAATTTCGCTCTGCCACTTCAATGGCAGTTTTTCTGTGCAGTGGCACTACAGAAATGACAGCCAACCAGCCGAAGAACGCAAAGATCGTCAGTAAATATATATTTAAATGCCATTGCCATATTCGACGTAAGATTCAATTACCAAAAATGGGCAATTGGACTAGACGCGGCCAAGCCGAAGCACAATTTAATTCACACATGCGAGTAGAGGAAAAAGTGGGCAAATCAGGCGGTCGACAGGACAGACAGACGGACGGAGAGCGACAGTTAAATGCCATGGCAGGCGAGACAAATGTAGCTGGAGCAACAAAAACTGACATTCACTTGTTGTTGTAGCTGCTACTGTTGTTGTCGCATAAAGGTGGAACATATGGAGTAAGGACATTTGGCGCACTTGCAGCCGACAGCCAATTCGCGGTGCCAAGAAATCGCTTCGCGCATAATGGGTTTGTAGATTTGTCTTTTTGCGAAAATTCCCGCATGACTAGCTGACGACGAGCTAACTAGCTAGTTAACGTTTCGCGGTGCGCTTCCTTTCCTGCAGTCTGCTAAACTCAATCTCGATTGTTAGTCGGTCAAAAGAAAAAAGGGGCACAAAGAGAATAAAAGTAAAAGGACCATGTTGTCGTCCTTTGTCTTGCCAGCAGTGATGATCTTGGCTTAGTGATAAGTGGCACCAAAGGCAAGCAATTGGCATACTTGCGAGACTGCCAAATTTGGTCAGAGAGTCTAGAAATCTTTGCTGTGGAACATGCATTTTAATTTTAATTCAGATTTTTATAGTGGACTAAGAAGGACAGTCTTCAGAAGTGGCGGATTGAGGCGATTTGTGGTCTCTGTGGCAGAAATGTTGGTGCTTAGGTTCGCCCTGAATATTTTATAAGAAAATGAGAACTTCGGAATGTAAGAACTTTATCCTTCGCGTAAAACCTAGCTAGAATTAGTGAAATAAAGTCGGAGTAAGATTTAATGGAAGCCATTTTCGTCATTAGTGTCGCATTTTTGTTTATCCGACCGAAGTAACCCTGATTTTAAAGTCTCACTTCTAACTAATCTATTCCTTATGTGTTTCCTAGTTTTCGGCATACTAATGCGACCTTGATGCTTTTCGGTCACTAAAACTTCTGAAAATTCATTTAAACGCTGACTTCTCAGCTGTAGATATCCTCGCACTGTCCATTCCTACGAAAGGTCCATTTACGGAAAGGTTTCGAACCGTTTTAGCTTGTTGGTAGGCTATTGCTCTTTCTCTAATTGGCTACTGTATAATTTATTCTGTGCTTAAAATTTGGGAAACGATTTTTTCAGAGTTCCAGGCTCATTAGATCTCCTTCCCTGGAACAGTACGAGTTCCTGTAACCACTGACGTGATCTTAGTTGTAGAACCCTTCAGCTGTACCCAAAGTTCTGGACTGCCATCATACGTCCCCTCTCATAATATCTCTTCTAGTGCCCAACTTCTTAATATAAATTAAACTTTCAGCAGCTCTTTTCCTGCCTTCTATTTTCTTTTCCCACATCCTTCCCATCATTACGCTTTATATTACCGCATTGAGTGATTCAGCGCCTCCAGCGTCAACTGGGCAGCACTACCACTTCAGCTAAACAATCGTGTTGTCCGACGGTAAGGCCAAAAGGCGACTACTGCAATCGTGACTTGCCGTACCCAAGCCGTATTGCTCATATTATACATAAGTATAAATGTGGAGCCGCCGTGGTCAGCCGGCCAATCGCGCGTTTCGGCGATAAGCAATCAATGCGTAATTCGACTTACTTTTCTTGCGCCAGCCACTGTGTCCCACCAACAACAGCCGACTGCCGAGGGCCAACAACCATTTGGTGCAGCTCCGGCTACTGCCTGATGCGCGCCCGATGTGGTCGTTGGCGTGGTCGCCACTTGTAAGCAATAAATCCACACATGCGTATGGCGCATGGCGCACTTCTGGTCGGCCGCATTGTTTCCTTTCGCGGCTTTTCGGTTTGTTTGTGGTTTTATTGATTTTTGAGCGATTTTTTTTGCTAGGTGGAGTCTGTGTCTTGGGTTCGTGCGCATGCGTGTATAAAAAATCATCATTTAATTTTTTGTCTTTCGACTTTTTGATTTCTCGCATTCGCAGATTCGCTAAATTTATGCGCCGGTTAGTTTGGCAGTTTCTCGGAATATCAACGCGATCAATCTGGACCGGCTGATTGCATATTTTTATGGTAGTTGGCATCGCTTGCATCCTTTTTCGGTGTTGGCGCGCCGCAACGACGCACGCACTCACTCACTGAGTATGTACCGACTTCGAACCCGGTGTGTCGCACCGACTACGTTCGCGATCGCTGCTCTGATACCGCAAAGCCACCGCTGCCGCCGTTGTCGAACGTCGCCTATCGCCTGCGCGTTGTCGCAAAAAAAAGAAGCAGCGCAACATGGCTACTGTTGGGTTCATGTGAACACCTCTCGTTCGTGTGTTTCGCCGCTTGTTCTTTCCACCTTTAATTTGGGGTGTACAATGCGGGGCAAAAATTTCAACGATTTTAGTATTTCATGTTCTACGCGCATTTGGCGTTGATTGGCAACAATCGCTCCAGCGACATTCGGCCGACGTTCGGCGACAGACGACAGCAGGTTAACACGTCAGCGATCGCTTGCAAGTGATCAACGATCAAACGATCGCTGTGCCTACAATATTGTGTTGGTGAAACAATCAATAGCACACTGCCACTGCTTAAGTCGTCGCTGGGGCTCGGTTACCGACTGCCTAGTCGGCTAGCGTCGCTACTCTTAAAGTAGCTACCAATTTACGCATTGTAATTTAAAATTTTTCAAATTGTCAATTGCAATTTTAGCGAATTCAATGCGACTTCGTGTGGCACGACGGTTCGCCTGTTGTTGATGTTGCTCTTCGTTCTTTAAACTTGTCGTCTGCTGCAAACTGCTGTCAATTCACGCGTCAAAAACGTGGCAAAATTGATTTTGACAATCGAGAAAATTGATGGCAATGAGGAGCTTTGTAATGAGAGTGTGACAGCCAATAAAATGGTTGGGAGAATATATAGTTTGAGATAGAAAATGCAAAAGCAAAGCTCAAAGCCTGATTATGATAAAGAGATCAGTCAGCCAAAAACAACCTTGGAATGAGAAGGTAGTCGAAACATCGAGTAGAAAGCCTATTTTTTGGAAGAAAACCACTAATTTTGTTCATTACCAAGATTCTTCTTCATGTAAACCTCAGACATCGTTATTCATTTGATCTGAAACTTTTACTAAAGTGAATTCGAGAGAATCTGTCGAATCTATGGACGTTTATAATGATCGACAACCAAGTACCAATAATCACTATTGATCGAATGACGAAGATACTAACGAAATCTACTTTACAACGAGCCTCTCTAGATGGTTATAACCTGAAAACTAGCTTCGAATGGGAAAGTGTCAAAACTGCGAATGAAAGCTTTATTTTCGATGAAGATCGCGACTTCGGTTTATTAACCGAAGTCTTTTTAATAAAACTACTTGATACTTCTTGGTGAATAAATTTTAGAACGCCCTGTAATGATGAAGAAGCTAACGAAATCTCTTTCAGAACGATCCTCTGGAAAAATGATCACAATCTGAAAACTATGTTCGAATGGGAAAGTGACCAAAACTGCGATTTTTTTCGAAGATGATCGCGACTTCCATTTTTATTTTTGATAAAACGTAATGGCTGACATTGATAACTGATCGGATTACCAAAATGAACTCTAGACTTCGTAGATCAAGCAACATAAGAGAAAATAACTACGAACAACTTAGAAAAATTCTGAACTTAAAGCACACAATTTTTATCGGGGCCTACTTAGTTTGCCGATCGCTGTTTTCTCAACTATGTATTCATTATTCAAGCTATACAAATGTTTTGTTCTAAGTCAATTTAGACTGCGCAAATATGCAAACAGATGGAAATATTAACTAATATGATACGCCTCCATATTTGAGCGACTAGTAAAGTGTCCATTTAAGGTAGTCACGCGCCGGTCTTACGCAGCTGGATCTACATATCATAGGTTGGCGACAATGGCTCTTAGATAAACTATTATAAAAACGTTTTTGTCAAAATATCTAAAAATATTTCACACTTTGTGTGTACAAGTGGCAAAACCAAGGGTAAATCACCGAGAAAAATTAAATAAGAGGCATTTCTACGAGGACAGTTTGATAAGTCGTGGCATCGCGAAAGACAATACTACTCTTCTAATTTTGCTTTCCTTCATAATATTTGTTGGGCTGCGGCCTTCATTGCGGCAACTGTACTAATAAAAATATGCTTATCATTCTTCAAACTCTTAGTTCAAGTGTACTAAAGGCCAAGTCATATTGAATTAAACCCCATCATACCCTCCAAATTTCGATAGTCAACCGAAATTTGGTAAAAAACCAGTTTTAGTAGAACCAACAGTGTCTATTTGCTAGAAAACTTTGGCCATTTTGTTATTGACTTTAAGTAGGAACCTTCATAACACGTCAAATATGGCACGTCGCACGACCGTATTTAAACGCTATCAATATTTACAGACATTCGTTTCTAATTGTTTCAAATATGTGAAAAGTAAGCAGAGAATAATGTAAAGCCCATCGTACTATTATCGAGTTTACGAGTTGAGACGGAGAAGGGGGGATAAGGTCTATAAAAAAATAAAAAATTACTACCAATGAATAATCCACAAGCTAAGGATAGTTCTTGCTTAGAAGAAGAACTGATATATGGGAGAAAACTGAAGGATTTCCCAAGTTTCGACAGTTCACTTTCTCAAGTAGAGAGAAAGCAGAGTGTTTCCTTAAAAAAGATCATAAGCTATGATTCTAAATGAGAACGGTTTCGAAAACACAGAAACCACAAGGGTAAGAGACTGATGAGGTTATAGACATTTAATTGTTTTATATAAATGCAGGATGTCTGTTGGTAAGGTATACAAAAAGGTATAACTGCAAAATTTGGTTGAAAGAGTTGGAACGTGGTGTTACACTGGTTTTCGAAGAGTCACGGCCCTCAAATGGCTACCACAGTGCATAACGAGATAAAAGTCTCCGATCATTAATCTCAAAAGTCGCTTGGGTCCTATCTTGTATCAAATATTGGACATGAGAAATCTGTCGGCACGATAAGTACTCACTCTGGGCAACCAGTAAAACCGGGAAATGACTTCTCAGTCTTGTTTGAATATCCGTTTCGTCGACGAAACAAGCATCCAAAGAGTAAAGAAGAAATTAAACAGTGGACTTCACATAGCAAACCTTCTCCGAGAAAGACGAAAACTGACTTCTGGCTACCAGGTTCACTGGGATTAACAAGATGTGCTCAACACTCACAACGTGGAGAAGAGCTGAAACAGGTAAGCATAATTATTGTGTTAATTTAAGGCTGAATTATTGAAAAACGCTAATTCTGATGAAGAAAAAAGTGTTATTTCAGAAAGTAATCAAACTAATTCCCAATTTTTAATGAAACTTAAGATTATCAACGACAAAATTCTGGAACTTTAAAACTATTTGTCATTGATTTGAATCAAAGATGACCACAGAAAGCTTTTCAAACGAGGAATGGTTATATCTTCATGTGTAATTTCAAGAAAGAAACTCGTTTATGACATTTCGAATGATTTCTTACTCACCTTAATTCTTAAAGACGCCTGACAGTACCAAGTTTGAAGATGTGACATGATATAAAGGGAATTGGGTCGAAGTAAGAAGTCAAGGCCTAAAGAAAAACGTCAATTTTGTAGACCCTCAAGGACGGAGAAACTTTGGGAATAAAAAGGTGTCTAAAAGCAAAGAGATTAAAGGAGACTGCACTACAGAATAAAACGTTTCTTTGGCAATTCTTTTTTTTTTTTAACAAGTCAATGACATCTGATCTCAATGGCGTATCAGAAATAACAGTAGTCACTTGTTTTATATGAAATTTCTTGACGAGTTGAATTGTTGAACGCTAACAACGCATCACACAACAAAACCAAGCTAAGAATCAACAAGTTGCATAAGTATGAAACTCGAAACAGTGCCACAACAACAAAAAAAGAAACAAATCCGCCCAAAAAGTGGTGGCAACTGATTTGTGATTTCATGAATTTTCGTGATTTCTGCCAGTCAGCGGCGTGTGTGCAATCGAAAACTGTAATTCAACAAGTCGTTGAGGCAAGAAGCACAAGGCAGACACAGAGGCTGGCAGGCTGGTTGGCTGGCTGGCTGTCAGTCAGTGCCGAAAATTGCGGTAACTCCCGGCAGAGCAACAAATCAAGCGGCTTTTTGCGCTGAAGAAGATAGCACAGCAACTGGTGTTTATTTCGGCTGCTGTTGCAGTGACAGTTTTTTCTCGCTGCTGTTTGTTGTTGCTGTTGCGGCAAGTTTTTTTTTTAAATGCGGTTTTTTGAAGCTGTTAAAATGTGGCTCTTTTTCGACTCTTTACTTCTGTGGTTGTTCTTTAATTTTTTTGTTTTGTTTTTGTTGTTGTTTTCTTATTGCAACATGACAGCAACGCAATTCGGGGCGTTTGTGGCATACCGCAAATGCATGCCGCATTCGCATGCATGCGAAACAAGTTGCATTCCTTTGACCATTTCATGGGTTGGCAGTGAGGAGAAGATGAGGAACAGAACAGAACGTTGAAGTGAGTGGCGGCTAACCGCTCGATAACTGCAACTGTGCGCGATTGTTGCAATAACAAAAACAACAATAGCAACAATTTAAGTATCAACCAACAGCAAGAACGCCAGTTGGTGTGCCAACAACATTGTAATGACAGTAGTCACAACAGCTATGCTGGCAACAATACAAAAAACAACAACAACAATAGCAACTGTGCAACAACAATCAGTGGCATCACAACGCAATGCATGCTTGCCACAGACAATTGCGTGCTTTATTTAGAATGCCACCAGCAACAGCTGCCACTGTTCTTATGCTCGTTCGCCACTGTTGTTGTTGTTGTTGCTGTTATTGTTGTCGTCTGTGGCACACAGCTGGAATATTGATAAGGCTGTGGCGGCTAATCGCTGGTGTACTTTTGGATTTTTCGTTTCTGCAGATTCGCTTTTAGTTGCCTTGTGGTTGTTGTTGCTGCTTTTGCAACAACAAAAAAAATCAAACAATTTAACAACAGGTTGTTGTATGTTGCATTGTTGCTGAAGTTGTTCGTTGGTGCGAATGCATTTGTTACAATTCTGTTGCGGTGGCACGCATGCGCAGCACACTGCTTGTTGTTCTTATTCTTTTGTTGTTGTGTTGCTGTTGTTGTTGTCACCGCGCATTCCTCAGCGTTTGTGCTGTGCTGAAGGTGATTTTAAATGACAGCAGCGGCAATTTGCTGCTTAAGGAAAAAAAAATCCGCACATAAATAAATCCAATAACAGTATGTCGCTATTGTTGTTGTTGTAAACTTTTTATATAGCAAATACTTAACGCAGTTTTACTAAAAATTCGTGTAAATTCTTGCAGTTGAATTTTTTGATGTTGCACGCTTTTTTTAAGACTTGAAGGTGGTTCGGGGCTTCGCCATCGCCTCTTTGAGGAATCTTCTTCACAAGTGAAGAAAACTGGCGAATTGTAAAAATTATATTTTCCCAATGATTGGTTCCAAAATTGAAGCTAAAGTCCAAATAAGGGATAGGAAAGCCGAAAGTAGCCGAAAACCGTGAAGATCGTCGCCATCTCAGATCGGCTTCTCACTAACGAAAACACTCTCCGAAAATAAGTCTGTAGAATATGGTTTTACAGACTTTCATAATCTCTTAATACTCAGACAGTAGGGAGACACCCAAAATATCAACTATAAACCCCAAAGAGGAGCTTTCAAAGACCTTGTCTTTTAGCCGATCCAATATTTTTTCGAATGCCGAGAAGTTAAATCTAAGGAATCCCGATAATGCTTGGATTCTACCACGATCAGTAGTCGAACACCATACAACAGTCTTCATTTAACAACACCAAAACCATCCGACTACAAAAAAAATCTGCGGACACTTGAGGGTCTTCCTCACTTAGTCTTTCTAATTCAAAGAACAACTTTCTCTGCTTATGGTCCTACCAACTGATCAGTTTTTAATAGTTTCGGAGCTGAAGCCCCGACTTCATTCGGATGACATGCCCTGACCTAGAACTCTGCTCTAGTTTAATTGATTCGTTGAGGTTATAGAGCTCGTACCGCTCATAGTTTCATATTTCAACCCGTTTAAAATCTAGAGTAAAAACTTTTTTTCGAACCCGATCAGATATATTAATCATCGATACTTCCATATATTAGGAATGAGCTTCGAGATTTATTGTTTTGGTCGTCAATACAAGGCTATACTTCTGAATTACATACTTGGTCTTTTAAAGATGAGGTTAGTCCAAGATAGTCACAACGATCCCCAACTTAGATTTTAGGAGCTTCCAAGGTAGAGAAGTGCTAAGACGCGGAGGAAGCCACTGACCGTTAGATGGCTTGTGATTCTTGATCAATCCTCAATCACCATACAAATTTTTAGAGTCTCCTTGGAACTCTACGGTCAAATTCACTTCAAAGCAACCACATCTGCTCCTAACAACTCTCCGAAATTCGCAAAATATCAAAAGTTCAAACAAAATCTAAAAATTTTTTTCTTCACGACACTGCCACCGGCAAATTCAAACAATTCTTAGCATTTTAACATTTTACAAGTATTTAATTACTCGCCACAAATATGGCGCGATCACTTTGTTCGTGTAAATCACAAAATGTCTACAAACAACTAGTTGGCAATTCCACTTGGATGCTCGTAATAGCTGCAGCGGTGCGTCCGAATTTGGTCAACAACTTTAGCAATAAGTCTATGAAATTTTTGACAAATATCACACGTCGTCAATCAAATGGCGACATTTTTGCTGTCAATCGCACACACCAAAATCGTCTTACGAATTTATTGCTTTATGGATAGCCAAAATGGGTGTGCTTAATCGATCGTAATGAGAGATCAATAGGTTACAATGCAAAAACAAAAAGGATTGAGAAAAATGGGTTTGTAGATATTTGAACATGTGAGTTGGATAATGTAAGTGATGACCCGAGGGTAAAAAAAAAACAGAACGTCAGCCAGAGTGTTAAACATGTGTAACTATATTATAACTATATATTCACCAAAGTACTATCACTCAAAGACCGGTCTTTACAATGGAAAACGGTCTAACATGCGTAACTACACTGACCTATTTTCACCCACGGACTGTCACTCAAGGAGCGTTCTGTACAATGGAAAACCCTCTATAGATGTTGCAGAGATACATATTGAGACCTCAACATTTTTATAAATTATACCTATATACATACTGAGGTTTGATTCAGAGCTCTTAGACATTACCCATTCTAATATTCCCACAGATCATCTCATTATACCGACCGAAAACAAATAACTTTTGTTGGGAATGCCTGATTGACAGCCTGTAGTCTTATAATTTGCCTTGACTTTGATTTAATCCATGACACCACTACTAATGGTTAAAACTATCGGATACCGCGGAGTCGCCGAGGACATAATCTTATCTTGAGAATATTATATCGTACTACAGTTCTTCTGAAAATCTTAACAATATCCTATTCAATTATCGTAGATCATGAACCAGAGAGTTCTGATTTTCTAACCTAGAAATTGCTTCCAAATACCTTACTTCAGTAGACAAATCACTGACGGTTAGATACAGTTCTTCTTCAAGGCCTTGAGGGTTGATAGAAAGAGTTCCGTGTACAGCACGATTGGGGAGATCCCTAAGTTCCCTATCAGCGGTATTACAGTGACGACTGACATAAAGTTATTAATATTTATGCATCATCTTCTTAAACCGAATGAACTTTATTATACTCAGCTCGTTTATGAAAACTTCTTCTTGGATTTGTTTTAGATCTTTCGACCAAATATTGAAATTCTTAAGCAAAATTTTAAAATTTTGCAGACAACTGCTAAATGAAGACTTCAGTCAATCCGACCAAGTCAATATCCCCGTCAAATAACTTGTCAACCCCGATATAAGCCGTTAAAGACAAAATAAAAACTAGCCTCCATAGATGGGCTCTTCTTTAGGCGAACGCATGATACAACTAATACATTCCTGCGAGCCAATCTCTATAAAAATTCCTTTATAATTAAGAGTCAATCAACTAAATAAAACTTTTACAATCTCGGCGTGGCAATAAGCAGATGTCTCCAATAATCCACAAATAATCTAATTAACTAGCTCTTATAGAAATCTGAAATTTACTGCGCCTCCCTAAGTGAACACACAACAAACAAAAACAAAGGCAACCTTAATTAGCCACATGAATCCGCGTTGTAAGCATATATATAATCCGATAAAACTCAGGGCAAGCGCGATTAACCCGCTTCGGCGGCAGACACACACACAACCGTGCTCACCACATAATTGGCACATTTTCAAGTAATTAACTGCATATTACTCGCACAAAAATTACCGAAAAGATTGCTATTTAATTTTTTAATCAACTGCATGTTGCAGCAACACCTTGCCACAAATTCCGATGTGAGCATGAAAACCCCAGAAAAGACATAAAAACCAGCCAGAAGCCAAGAGACAGACGGACGAACGACTCATCGGGCAAACCGGACAAGTGGAAACTAATCACATCATCATCAACGGCCTCAATGAGTGGTGAACAAAAAAAAAACGAAAATTGATGCGGCATCAATGTCGCCAAAGTGTAGCCGTCGGGCAGCGCCATAGTCAACGCCATTGAGATCGTCACCCGACCCAACATGCCGGCACACACACACACAAACACGTATGAGCTCGCGGTTCGAAAGTAGCATTCGATTTGTCGCGTTCGCGGTTGCATTATTGGGGAGACGACATAAAAATATGAAATTATTAATTAATAAATGAAATGGCATAAAAACGGTCAACGATGCGCGTAATTATCACACGCGATGATGAGACGCGGCAGCACAGGTGGACGCGGCGCTCACACCGAGACAAGACGCACGTCTAGTTGGATAAACGGATGGATGGAAGTTTGGATGGATGGGCGTACGAAAGTGCTTTGTGATGTGACAATGGTTGGAGGACGTAAGACGACAGCTCGAAAAAGAACGCATTAAGATTCGGATCGATAAAAGCTTATGCTTATATGCTTTAAGTGGGATATCGCAGGCGGTGAACGGCTATTTAGTTTACTTAACAGCTGTCAGGTCTATAGGCAGAGCAGCGGAGATGATGTGACAGTGTTCTGATACCCTACGCTTGCAGAGAATACTGAGTTTGTTCGAAATATATAGAAGAACGGGGGACCAAATGAGAGAAGCACTTGGAAGCAAAGACGACTGAAAATCGAAGCCCTGTGAGGAGTTTTCTTTAATCCGACATGAGTAAAACTGCCTTACCGGGTGGGATAGCAATTGAAATTCTGTTACGAACACTTTATACGTGTCCTAATTAAAGAACCCTGAATAGAAAGCTTGCAGAAAGACAGAGACGACCCTCATAAGTAGGCGAATCATCTTGAGCACATCCGGAAATGCCGAGAGGGTTCTACCGCGCCTTCTTCAAGACAACTTTATGTTGGTATTAGCACTTAATACCACAGTGACCGGTTAGAACGTTACAATTAGAGAAACCGAACTTTTTTGAGAAAGAGGTTATTATTGGCCTCATGAAAATCGACAAATAAAGGTTTTCATTGGGAAAAGTAATTAAAGTTCTTTAAAGAAGGTAAGGACTTCACCAAAGGCCGTCCCAGATTTCTGCGCTATCAACTAAAAATAGTGGTCTTTGGAAACCATAGGATATTTACGAAAAATATTGAATCGAATCGAAAGGATAGGTATTACCGAATCTGAGGAATATTGAGTGGTAATGATGAAGCGCTCATTTAATTGACATTTATATGACTCACCAACCTCCCATGGAATTTTTGATACCGAAACCAAACGAAGTTATAGACGGAACTAATACTAGGCTTTAGCCAATATTCGGAACAGAAGCGCCAAACTAAACTTCTATGATGAATCTTTTAGTACGCATCTAATATATAAAAAGGCAATATCCTCATTCCTGTAGAGTATCCAAGCTTCGGTTTGACCCAAGACCTATCCTTAGCTAAAGTTCTCATTCATTCTTCTTCAATCCACATAAATACACGTCTATTTTGCACATCCTCCACGACGATATGTCGCTCAGGTGATGCACAGACAGACCGACAGTCCTATATACCTGAGTACAGTTCCTTAGCTCCACTGGCGAGTCTGGCGCTTCAGTTGAAAATTTTTTAATTACCCTTCGGCTGTTGCGCGTACGGCGCGCGCTGCCGAAAAACGTTTAGCGCTGCAAGCAGATGATGCGCGTTGCGGTGGCGTCCCTCTTTTTGTTGCACGCACATTATAAATTCAGTGCATAAGACGCGTAGGCATTTTTGGTAGGGCAACCAAAAGCAGCAACAAAAAAAGAACAACGGAAAGCCTACTCGTGGACTGCGAACCTTTGCGCGTAATTAATTTCGAATTTGATTAATAAAAACAAAAGCAACAACAAAGTAATGAAAGTAAAGCGTGGTCATGAAATAGGTCATTGGCCTTCAGGACTGGCGGACTATGGCTGTGGCCGTGGCTGCTGCTAACGCCTCGAAAGTTTTGTGGAGAGTTTTTGTGCTAAAGACAAAAGATACACGGCTTGTTGGCTCAGTTCGTCGGTTATGTCATACAAAAATATTTGCACTCCCCAATGATGTCTGTGTGGCGGCGGCGATGCGGTGAAATTTACGCATTTTTAATAACGTTTTTAAAATCAGCACCAACACACACGCACACACACACTCACACATATTTATATCTACTTTGTTGATGTTACACGTTGACTGTCATCCTTTTTGTGGCGCATTCATTGTCTTTCAACTGATTTTGATGCTTCGCAGTTTTTTGTTGTTAATATATTTTGGTGTTGTTGTGTTGTACTGCCTACATTTTGCAGCAGTTAATTCAGGCTATTAATTTTGTATGCTCGCCGGAACACGCATATATTTCAGGTTAATAATATGTTGTCAGCTGTCAGCGTTGACATTTCGGCTCATCCACATGCCTGCCATGCAACACACATGCACTCTTCATGTGTCTACACACGATGTTTGCAACATTTCATGTCACAACTGCATAATATATCAAATATTCAAGCATCGTCGCTTGCGTGTATGTGTTTGTGTGTGTGTATTTGACTGTGAGGATTTGTAAATGAAGTTGTATTGTTGCAAATTGCTCTTGTTCAAAATATGAATTTTTCATATTTTATTATGAATTTTCGGTTTGCGCCTCCTTCTGCGCGCAATTAAAGTTTTCGTTTTATTGCTTTGCTTTTGAAAAATTACTTAATACAAAAATTGCAATATTGCAGTAATTACACTGTGTAACATGGCAAAGTTTGTTTGGCAGAAATTGAGCGAATATGGCAGCATTGCAGGAATTCTCGGGAGTATTCTACTTTAGGGGGGGGTAAGTAAGGTTTGACAAATTTTGATTTTCATATTTTTTTAATTTTTTTCTGAACCATCAACATCTCAAGAATATTGTGTTAAAATTTTATGTCATTCGGAGAAAAACTAACGAAGTTACAGCAGGTTGAATAACGGTACCTCCAGCCACCTGCGCTGAGTGTACAAAACTTTGAATCGATTTTCGCAAATATGTCATTTTTAAAGTCGGTGACCAGCCGACAAATACAAATTTGAACAAATATTCTACATACATATAGCTTTCGAATGACGTCGAGTTTTTCCAAAAAATTTAATTACTAACAATTTTACAATAACAAATAGGTCGATTTTTTCGTCTAAAATCGTCATTTTGGCTTGAAAATGGTATCAAAAATTGAAAAATTTAAAAATTAAAAAAAACTCGACGTCAATTGAAAGATAAACTAATAAACTTTCTTTGCATTTTGATTTTTCGGTTTCGGATGATCCAGTGATGCTGTAGGCTGGTCACCGCACAACAACTTCTTTTCGAGGTGCCTGCAGACATCGACGATAAATTCCTCGCTATTTTTCGATAAAACTTTTTTTTAAGTATCCTTCAAATGTTGCACTTTCATGTAATAATAAGTAAAATAAACCTACTGCAATAATTTTTTCTAAAAAAATTCATGAAAAAAGGTCTTTTTTCGACGAAACAAACCTTACAGCTTTTGCTATCAGGTTGTCTGCTGATCCAATGATAAATCCCATAAATGATGTCTAAATCCAAAGTCAGTGACTCTAATATAAAATGTGTTCTCCTCTATCTTCATATATACAATCCTCACATTTTTTCTCCGCACTACTCTACTCCTCTTAAAGCCATGGTCTTCTCTATGATGACATATTCGCTCAACGAACACTTTCTCCAGATCCATTATATATAGTTTGAAACCAGGATATATTTATAATCTGACCTAAATCCGATAAATCGGGAGCTTGGGTTCCATCATTCCACAGTGTTACGTGGCATACTGGATTATGAAAGACAGCAATCTTGGGGTCGGATCTCGGATCATATTATAATCTTAACCACGACACTTCATCATTCTTCCTTTTACCCAATATCATTGAAACTTTAAATATTTCCTCAATCGTCTCTCCTCTTTTACCACAAAGCTTAGTCCCCTAACCAGATTTTACTGTTGGAAACCAGAATTAGCTGGAATATGGTTTAAATCATCCCAACTATCTACTATTTTGAAGAAAGCTTGGCGCAAATATATCCTTTGACACGTCAGTTAAGCAATCGACTATGAAATTCAACTGACAGAGCTAAATCATGTCCAAATAGTATTATAAAATGAGAAATGAAATGAGAACCAGAATCTAAACCAACTCATCTTGCTATCCTAACATTTTACGGAAGTTCTTATTCGGGAGATGAGATCTATTTCTTTAAATGTTAAACTTTAAGGGTATACTAGCAATAAAATGAGAATATAATAAGAAGACAATTTCTAAATCATTGGAATTCATCGAGAAATATTGCAATAGCTTTACATTTTTTCAATGGAAGACACCCACTTAAGAAAAGACATCAAAAACGTATACTAGAGATACCCATCAAGAATTTTTATGAGATTAAAAAGTTCATAGAAACGAAGCTTAGCAGAAAACTTAACTATAGTTAGCTATTCTTAACAAGGATATATGTATATATTTCTTATACAGTATTCCTGAGATGGTATTAAAACAACGAGAGAATTTTGTAGTTACCAAAAAAATGCTTATCTAAGAAAAATTTCGTAAATAAGTTCCAGTCTAGCCAGATATGTATTTACTGAGTTTTTAACACTGCAAATATGCAGTGCAACCAAGTTACTGCGTTTACAAACTAACCCAATATTAGAGCTTTCACTGTCTTAAATATTACTAAAACCAACTTCTTTCAACTACTTTGAAACACTAAATATCACCACTCTGTTACACAGTGTTACCTGTGTTTTTCATACAACTTTTGGGTGGCATTTCTCAGCCTGTTTGTAAGCGTTGCTTATGAATGAGTGAACAATTTTATTTTGGTGAAAGTTGATGAAGACATAAATCAACAAATTAAAATTGTAATAAAGAGATTAATCTTGAAATAAATATGACGCAAAATATATCAGCAGGACATAAATTAATAAAGATCAGCCATTTATTATTCGCTTTCTCCGCTTGATAAATTTGTTTATTATTGGACAGGAGGTCAAATTAATTTGGTAGCATGCTGGAGGGCGAAAATGACAATGAGTTGGTTGAGGTGAGACACGACGGTTTCTTGAAGTTATTCCAAAAGACAATGTGTGATTGTTTGTCGTCGGCCGAAAGTAATAACTTTTTGAGTAGTAACTCTGCAATGGTCTTATTTTTATAGATGAACCCAATAACTCTAAACTTTTGTCTAGATTTTGATGAATCCCGGAAATGAAGTTCGGAGCAAAATAAATACGAATGTTCTAGTCTTAGTAAATACATCCTATGACTGTATAAAAGTCCCCATAGATATAATGAGGCCCAAGGATGGTATACAGAGAAAAATGCGACCCAAATGGTGATCCTGTGATAACATCGAACAACCTAGAAGGAGTGCAGACACAATACGGCTAAGGAGGCTAATCGAGATCCGATGGGATCGATCGTCCCTACAACTGACGTAACCGGAGCAAACCCGAATTTGGATCCGTCATCGGATTGTTAACTCGACAGCACTCGTTACAACAACAACAAAAACCATGGGGATTGATGTACAGAACCGCCATTCAAAGAATCAGAAGTATGAGAGCTGACAACAAGTACAATTTTACTGGGGCCAGGCCAGCAGGGACAGATTTATTTTTCTTCCACAAAAAGAAGCCAAAGAACAGATTTATATATCTTTGAGACGTCGATAAATGTACAAATGGTGGCAAACCTCTGGACTAAACGGTATTCCAAAGGTGGCTTTCTGACTTCCCTTCCTATCAAGGAACTGTCAAGGTTTGGATTCGAAAGTCGAAGCTCAAAACTTTCGAATCCCCATCTCGGCATCACCTGAAGAATTCCATCCCATCGGCAGTCCTTGTGTAAGGCGCCTAAAGTTTCAGCACAAAGAAATATTTCCAATGAAAAAGTACAACTTGTTGCTGCTGCCGCTGCTGTTTGCTGTCCAACCATATATGGAATGAACATTTATATTTTATTTATTACAATAAGCGAATAAAAACTCATACATAGCTATCAACCAATTAATTAATGTGATCTACCCTTTTCAACTAGACCACATTTACTGAATGCTGAATGCCTGTCTGCTTGCACGAAGCCAGCTATCTGCTGTCGGTCAGGCTGCCTGTTAACTTTCCGAAGATGATGACAATCATAAATGTCTAGCTGGTGTCACTAAACTTGCGTACTACATGCCGGCCGCAGACGGCACAGCATTGGCAAGGTCTTGTAAAGCAAAAGGTGGACAATGAGAGAACAAGGCGGCCGACAGCAACAACAACAATGGCAACAAGTTGAACATATGTAAGTAGACATGTTGCAACTGCCACAAATACCTACATATGTAAGTGGACGCCGAGTTTAACTGACTGGATGACTGACTGACTGACTTGTTTGCTCCCGTACTCTCGTCCATACATACTTGATATGCCTTTCGGTGCCGTCTGTCCGTCCGTCCGCATGTTTATGGTGTCCAAATGAAATCGATTATTAAAAATGATAATCGATTAAGGTAAAAAGGATGAAAAGTGCGCCTACCAGGTATGCGCCTGCCAACCAACCAACCAGCCAGCCGACCAGCGACCATCCGGCGGACCGGACATCAATGTCAAGCCAAAGCGGCCAGACGACGATTTGTTGTAGTTGTTTGTGGGCCACTCACTCGCTCGCGGTTGAGGCATGAACATCTCTGCGGATATATGACATTTATGTCTACATGTGTTTAGCAAGACAGTTGACATATGCGACATCAGCGGCGGTCAGAGGTAGTGGAACTGCGGTTGGGGAACGGGTTCGCGGCGGTAGAAAAAACAGTGAAACAATTTGAAGGAGCGCAAACAAAAAACAATAATGGCATAGCGCAGCAAATCAATATTTCAGCTGCAACAGAAATCGCAATGCCGCGCGATAAAATATATTTATGCTGGGCAAATGAGAAGCGCTCCACAAAATACTTCGCTGCAAGGTGAAGGTGAAGAATCAGCGGTTGGCGATCAAAAATTCTACAAATTCAACTGTCAAAACGGCGACGAAAAGGCGAACACATGTGGATACGGGTATTTATGGAAGGGGATAAGGAAGGCAACGCAACCCTAAAGCGGTCTGATAAATTTTTCAAAATGTGATACTAAACATTAAAAAAATATATCCGTTCTTAGAATTTACATCGTATAAAGTCCTTAAAGAATACTCTCGGTCCGAATCTAGGGAGGGAGCAACTGAGGGGCTTTCGGAACCCGGTGGATGCTTAAAGTTACACTTATGAACCCTAGTTCCCAAACTTATTCCTCAATGATAGTAAAACCAGGAACAACTGTTACCATAAAAAGAATAAACAACTTCATAAGGAACGGGTCGAAATATAAGGGCTTTTTTGTTACGAAGCCCGAACAGCAGACATTTTCAAAATGGATCGCAATCCCTTCAGTAGGGCACATCCGCCTCAACCCGGAAGATTTGGATTTGCTCACGGATTTTGTGAAGCCTAACCCCTCAATGACTTATGCCGTTAAGCCACTTAAAGATTGCTTTAAAAACTTTGGAATGCCAAAATATTCAATTGAGTATTCGAAAGGACATTTTTTGAGTGCGAAATGCTTAAGTGATTCGGAAACGAGAACGAAAGATAAAACTGGAGATTGATTAAGAAATAGGCTGGGATTGGGATTAGATTACACAATATTCGAGTTAAGACTTCTGACTACATACCAAAGTCTTCTTAAACACACTAAATTTTTGTTGAACAAGAGAAATGGATTTTCATAGTTAGGTGAAAACTCTCACAATCAGCTTACGGAACAAAAATTTGGCAACTAGGGCAAACAAGACAAGGCGATGTTCTCAAATTCAGAGAAGACGATGCAATAGAGTTCATATTAGGTTATTTGATAATAAAATGTACGTATGGTAAAACGAAAAACTACGTCAAATGAGAACCTTCTTCTCTCCTAATCGTTTTGGAAGTGAAATTCAAATATAAAGGATATAATTAGGATTTGTTTGGAAACTCGCGCTTGTCCAAGGCAAAAAAACTCGGATCATCTCCTCCTCAAATCAATTTCTACATAAGCCCCTGAACAAAAACAATACACACTTCAGCTACCATATGCATATTTTATCCTTTTCATAACTTCCCATTTCAAAAAAATATTATTTATTGGCGAACGTGCAGTGCATATGCGTAGAGTGTGTTCTTCTTGTTCTTATTCTTGTCTGCACTCATTTCGAAGAGAAACAACTCGCCAACTACTGTTTGTTGTTGTGCGACGGAAGCTGCCGCGTATTTAATGCCATTGCGTTCTGCGCATGCGCATGGTCTTATCGCACACTGCTGCGCTGTTGGACTAATAAAGCAGTTCATCATCATAGCGACCATTATTGAGATTGTCTGTGTCATTATAATAAAATATTGGTCGGCAAAGTGGTCAAACAGAAGTACCATAGAGACATACATATATAAATGAATATATACATATATATAGACGTACAGAACACCTCAACAGTAAATATGTTGTTTGCTTGTAAAAATGTGGCGAGAATTATTACAAAAAAAATGTATTTGAATGTCCGCGGAATGCGTTTGCGGTCACAGTCAACAATGTTGCAACAAGTAATTGTGGTTGTTGTTGTTGCATGAAATAGCCGCCACACAAATTTCCACACTTCATTCGCTCTCATAATTCAAAGGTTTATTCACACTCTTCAGGCAAGCAAACTAAGCAGAAAGTGTGAAGTGGAAGCTGCCGACTAATGACCAATTATAATTAGACTTATCGCCAAGGTAAATACAAAATATTAGACCTAAAGGAGTAGCGGAGGAGTATCTAAAATGTATGTATATCTAAAACAAAGGTGTGTAACTAAGAATCGGTAGTGTTTTATAGAAGCATTTTGCAAATTATATAGAACTAAGTTGATAGCTTGTAATGATATACCCAAGAAATTCCATAGACGAAACTTAAACTATACTACTATACTATAGAATCTAGCTAATCTAGGAAGAATCAGAACTTGATCCCTATAAACCACTACCTAAATTACAAAGAACGAACCAAATTGCAAAGCTAACAGAGACGAATGGGCACTAATCAATCGAAACTGACCCCCCTCTAAGTCCTACTACTACAATCTGTAGTATTAACCCATTGAACTAACGTTTGATAGTTTGAATAGTAAAGAGGATTGTGAGACTCTTTATTTCGGTAACTGTGGGAAGGCTATGGAAAAACATTCGACATATCGTTGAACAGACAGTAGATAAATCTTTGGCCATTACTTTAAAATCTAGTGTAGACCAAAACCAAATCACATAAGAGCGCCATCTAAAGTGAAAATTTGTATAATAACTGAAGAGTTGCCATGCTTATTTGATAAAGTATTTTGTATTTGAATTTTGAAATTTAACTGGTCACAATACTTTAAAATTATTAGGTGATTAGAATGAACTACGTTTCTACTTAATAAATTAAAGAGTTCGAGAAGTTGAAATGATACTGTTTTTAAGCTAACTTTCATAGGATTCAGTAATTCCTGACATCTAGTGTAGGATGAGACTGCAAAAGAAGTAAGTCCAAGTCTGTCTACTAACATTTACCACACGAAAGCATATAATGTTGGACGGCTACTACAAAATCTGACGTTACTTTCGCTGAGTTCTTCTAGCGTAAGATCTAAGAAAGGAACTAATAGCGGAACCGATCGATCGTTCTGAGAATATATACGAAATACCGGATTGCCAATGAATCTTTCAAGGTACAGAACTTCACTTAAGACTTAGATTCAGAAATGCATTCGAAAACTTTCCTGGCTAACCTAGGTCGGAAAAGTATTTTTTATGTTCAAAAGTTCAATAAGCCCCCAAAGTTTGTAAAAGAAACTGACTCCCTTATGCTCCCTATTTAGTAGGTAAAAGAACTTATTATCCTTTCAAGTCTCAGAGAGCAGATATTAGTGACCAAGAGAATATATTATATATTAAGATTCTTAACGTTTACAGTTGTGCATAAATGACATAAAACCCCAGATCTCCAGATCTAGAATTGGATAATTTCTTATTCGGTGATGTGAATTTTTAAAACTTCAAATCTACAAAGGAATATTTTTCACATTTTTGGCGCTCCTGGTTATTTTTCCAATTTTTTGTTCTTCTGGATATTTGCACCAGGGCGCTTATAATATACTGAACTCAAATCTTTGCTCAGCTAGTACCATCGAATAAATAGTGAGTACTATAGTGTTCAGTATATACTCAATAAGTACTTGCGACATCTTCAATACGTTTTGCAATTTAAATCAACAACAATAAACCCGTAGATATAGTATTCTTTGTTTATAGAGTAATATAACCGTTTCCCAGGCGATTATTCGGTTATGTGTTCAGCGTGTTTTCAATGTGATTTGGTAGTGTGTGTTTGAGATTGTATGAAAATAATAACTTCAACAAACTACAACTACACTACAATGAAGAAGCTTAAACTTAATGCCCTTTGGGAAGGATTTTTACAGGATTTTTTTTTTAGAAATTCTATAAATTATTTCAATTCAAGAAATATTTGCTTTATAAAATTGGAAATTATGCATCATGGACTCAAAAAGCACTAAATTTAAGCCTTTTGAAAATAGAAGTGTTCAAAATCGTGACTTACATATGCTGATGCTGATGTGGTCATGAAATGTATGAGAACTTGATGGTATTATGTTGTTACACAAATGAAGAGTTCTGATTGTTGATTTGATATATATATATATATGTTGTTGTAAATTATATAACTTGATTGTTGTATAAAAAGTATACTTTTGTAAATTGCAGCAATTGAGTGTGGTGAATATGTATTAAAGAGTGCCGATGTTAAAATTTTTTATCACAGTTGTTTATGTAAATTATATCACGCCGATGTCTGTTAGATATATTGACATCATTGTTGTTGGAAATTTGCTAGAATTTGTTTGGAAATCACCGTGGTAAAATTTTGTGGTGAATTTTGAATCCAAAGCCAATGTTGCAACACAAACCCGAATGACTTTGATAGTACATCCGCCCGTATTTAGTGTTACCGGAGTGTATCGCACCGTTACTGCCACCAAATGCGCTATTTTTTTCCACTGCTGCCACCTATATACTTTATTATTTTGCTTTTTCTATTTTTTATTATAATTTTTTTTTTTAATTCAAAAATAAAATAAAAATAAGAATAAAACAAATAAAATCAAAATTATTATTTTATAGTAATTATTTATCGCGCATTTACATACATACATACATACATACACTGATCTATGTATAAATTCGTGCTTACCTTTGGGTTTCAAGTCTTTCGTTTCATTTTCTGTTTTTGATTTACACTTTTTTTAAAATATCCTTAGCAAAATACAATTTTATATATATTCATAATTAATATTAGCATTATTATATTCGCATTATTATGTTACTAGTTGTTGTTGTTGTTGTGCTCGTTTTTGTTATTATTATTATTTATCTGTGTGTGTTTTGCACTAGATTGTAAACGTTGTATTTAAGTGTGACTAAAGGTATGTTGTTGTTGTTGTAGTAGTAGTACTTAATATAAAGCGCGTTTGTTTCCTATGATATACATATTCCAAAAAATAAATTTACTAAATTTCAATGACTTCAATTTGTTGACTTGATAATCAATTGCGATTAAATCATACAATAATGTGTGTTGTTGTTGTTTTTCTTGTAGTTTCTTGTGTTATAACATTTCAATTAGGTATTATTTGTTTGTTGGATAGCTAAGTTCAGTCTTAGTTCCTTACTCTCACAGTAGCTGCAAATGATACGAAATTCCATGATTATTTAATTCTCCAAATATGTAATCTTCTGTACCTCTGTGCGTAAATTCCACTCCGGTGTTGTACATGAATTTGGCAAATGTCAATAAAACATGCCACACGCTAAGCTTGAGCAGCAAGCGTGTCTCTAGTGTTGCGAACGCACGGACGTGTCCGCCGTCGATTCGGGTGAACCCGCCTTGGAAGCCAGTGCGCTATCGCCGGTCGTATTATTATCGGGTACAAGTGTGATTTCGCTCTTCTTTTGATGCAACATATCGATTTCGGTTAGTGCCACATCGGGTTCCTGCGAAATATAAGTAAAATTGTATTTGTTGTTGTTGTTGTAACGAATTTTTAGATGCCGTTTAAGAGTAATCTAAAAAATATTGAGAAGACGAGCTTAATTCACGGAGAAAAAGTGTTATTAGAGAGTAAATTCGACGGAACAGGCAAACACGGAGATTATTGTTCTACGGGGTTCCATTCCAAGTTGGATCAGATAAGTTTAATCTACTGTAATATTGTAAGGTCTATTAACGAAGGGTTACTCTCGTTTTAAGAGACAACTCGTACTCTTTTTCTAAAATTTTTTGATATTTTGACTCCCAAGGACATCATTTCCTAAACTAGAGCAATTGAAGACACTAATAGACCTTCTGCGTATGTTGTCAAGAACCAGTTTTTGAGACCTCGCACCATGTAAGAAAAGTACAAGGTCGTATTTCATCAGCTTTACTTAGGAAGTCCTTCTTGATCCTCGGTGAGGTTCGAAGGTAAGAAGATTAATCTGCTCCCAGTGAAAAAGCGAAAAATTTCAAATATGAATATGATTGTCGAGCAGTCAGCAGAATAAAATCTCTCTGGTTGTTGAGATTTGAAATATAGAAATTCACCACACTTGAGGTGAGTTTCTCATAGCAGAAATAAATCTCTCTGGAATAAAATCTCTCTGGTCGAAATTTTAAATATAGAAATTCACCACACTTGAGGTGAGTTTTGCATAGCACTATTTTGGACCAAGTGTTTCGGAAAATTAAATAAAAATATATTTCTATTAAATTCAAACACTCACCTTCTCCAAAGCCGCATCGGACACATTCAAATGATAGCCCTCGGCGCAATAGCGTTTCAGCAAATCAATACCCTGCGAACGGAAATCACCATAGCGCGTCTCCCAAGCGTCCAGTAGGCGATTGTAGTAACGTGGATTATCGACAAATTTCAGGTAGGTATGTGTGTCGGCGGTGGGGAAGATGCGTTCGAGTGGCGCACAGCGCGCAAGCTCATCCTCGGAGATGATTAGACAACGCACATCATCTGGCAGTAGATTGGCAAGTATGGGTTCGAGGTATTCTTCGCGAAACTCAATCGAACGATTAGTGAATTGATTATGTTTGCGCACCTCTTCGGCAGTGAGACAAGTGGTGAATATGCGTTTATCATGACACAATGGACCCGTCAAATTCAACTCTTGCTGTATATCTTTTTGTTGCTTTTCATTCAGTTTGGGTGGCACCTGATACAGCGCCGTATTCAACACAGCCTGTATGAGTGGACCTTTCACATGCAAATCCAATGGCAGTTCTGAGTGCAGTGACGGTGATATATTGATTTCCAACAACCATGGCACAAGATTCTCATCCAGCAAAACATCGAAACCGAATAATTCAAAACAATTATAACGAAAATTCACATTTTGACGATACATGCGATTCAGGCCCGATTCACCGCTAACAATCGCTTTAATAACCAAATTACGCAGTGTCGCCCACAGGCGTTTTGTATTCACGCCACGTGTCTCCAAGCAGGACCACAGCGATTGCAATGTCCATTTGTGGCCTTGACATGCATTGAAATCTTCATTCTTCGAATAATTCTGTGAGAATTTATTGATGCTATAATTGGTTAGATGCATGCAACGATCATCGAGACTCGTCAGCTCCGAACTGTATTTGACTGAGGCGAAACGCGCTAAACCATCTTTGTACATATATATACGCAAGGGATTTATCGATGTTAGTACCACATAAATACGCATATCAAATTTACTATCGTTGATAAGTAGTGGACGCTCGATATATCTGGAAAAGAAGAGAATACATATATAAATATATTAAAGATGTGACTTCCTCCAGGTCTTGCGAAACGAACATAAAAAGTTAAATAGGTCAATTTTCAGCTATTTCGACAACACACGGGTTTAGCCAACGGGATCGGCCCGGTTTTTTCGGATTTGATCAAGAACTGTCGACAGCATTATTCTTTCAAACTATACCTTACCACTCTGCTAGATGAAGTAGTGGATCGAATACATCCCTGGACCCTGGACGAGTTTGAAATACTTTGGTCAATCGGTTTGGGAGATATGCCATTAGTACAGAAGGAAGGACGAGGTTTACCTAACGAGATCGGCCCGGATTTTTTGGATTCGATCAAGTACTGTCCACAGCATTCTTCTAACAACCTATATCTTAGATGAAGTAGTGGACCCAATACATTCCTGGGCTGATCGAGTTTGAAATACTTTGGTCGATCGGTTTGGGAGATATACCATTGGTACAGACAGAAGCATATTCATTCCTACTACAGTCGTTTCTACGTAACTGGAACGGACAAAGATTTTTATCCGGCTCAGAACTGTCAAATCGTAAGCATTCTTCAAAATTATTTCTACCGCTACAACAACAACGGACGGACATCCATGAAAATTGATTCTACGAAACCGAAACAGACCCGGATGACTTTTGGTTTACGCATACAGAACCAGACCAGTTTTAGAACCAGACCAAGAACTGCCAACTCGGTAAAAATTATTTGAGAAAATCTTAAATTGCCACACTAACAACAACAACATAATTCTTCTTAAAACCAACTTTAAGCGTATAATAATGTCATCGTGTGTATACGAACTCACTTTTGCACGACCAGCGGACGATCTTTTGGGAATTGGCTCCATTTATTTACAATACGTATACCGGTGCCGCGTGCACTTGCTGGTGGTTTAACAATCCATTTTGTCAGCCTCGAAGCATTTTTGGGCCAGACTTGTCGTAGATTTTCCAAATCATCAGGCATTACGTAAGATCTACGAAAGAATAATAATAGATTTCAATAAGCTATTTGAAAATTAATACCAAAATTACAAAAAAAGAACCGAATTACAACAACAAAAACTCGTTAAAATGTGATACTAAGCAATATCAGTAATTGAGGTTATGTTCAACACTATTTTTTTACTCACTTTTGCATAAAACCAAATTCCTTCTTCCCAAATTTCTTCATATTATTATGTATGCTCCGCCACATGCTATCCTTGCGACCGATTCGAAATGAACCCGGCATATGATTGTACTTTTGGTGTGAGCGTATTGTGCGAAAGCCTGGACTTTTCATATGTTTCTCCCATACGGCCATCCAGTCGGTGGTGTCTGGTGAGAGAATTACAAAGAGTATGTTAATAACAGATTTGTAGAGACAGCGCTGCATTGAAACTTACTTTTGATAATGCGAAAACCTGAGTTGAGCACCACACGTTTCACTATTTTCGGCATTACGGGACTAAGTTTCCACTTGAGCACACGATGCAGTGTTGGCGGCACGGCAGGACCTTTCTCGGCATGCGATGAGAAATTCAAATAGGGTGGCACATTCGGAAATATACTTGGTGACAATATACACTCCGGTTTGAAGTATTCACTGACTTCGGTATCAGCTTCGCTATCTTCCGTTACATCATTGCTTGTTTGTTCGGGCAGATAGCGTATATTTCTACTTTGGTGTACTTCATTTAAATCACTAATGAGGTAGAATGGATGGCCAGTGTAATCTTCGTCCGAATCACTATCGGTGTAATCGTTCACATCGTCGATGGCTTTAAAGAATATTAAAAAAAATTAATTTAATTAATTAAAATAAAATTTTTTATTGGTCACTCACCAGCACAAGGATCATCCTCGGGTGTGGTGCTATGCTTGCTGCGATCTCCATCACCGCCTTTAGCTAAAGAAACGCCCACATAAGATGAATTATCGGCAATTGGATGGCGATTATGATAGGTGCGATTATCGTGCGGCATATATTGTGAGGCATAAACGCTAGTCTCATAAGCAGTGGCTGCCGTCTTATTAAGGCCATTTTGCGTAAGCAACTCCGATTTCTTATCATTATGATTAAGCAGACTACTAGCGTGGAATTGATTCACAATGATTTTGTTTAATGCTTTCTGGGTTGTTGTACCAATGTATGACTTGTCGGCAGTGCTTTGGGCAGCGGCGCCACCATTAATGGCAGCAGCATTAGTGGCATTACTAGTGTTTGCACTTAGACTACTACCATTGCCACCTCCACCACTGGCGACACCACCACCACCACCACTACCGCCACCGGCGGCACGTTTGGGTGGTGATACCGAACGACGGGGGCTGGCATTTGTCGGTGTATGCGGGTGAGGATGGGAATGGCGTTTGGAGTTATGCGTAATTTGTTTGGACGCTCCGACCGGCTCATCTCGTGGTCGCTTTAAAAGCAACTATAGCGTTAGGGCGCATGCACAGTGATGAATTATAACAAATAAAACGGCGCAAACGCAGTTGTTGTATAATAATTAGAACACAAAAACAACAACAGCAGTCAAATCACGTACATGACATCAATTAAACGCCGGAGTGGTGTATAACGGTTTTTCGCATTAGTTAACGAGCCGTGTGTGGGAATGTGTGCCATTGGTTAAGGTTGGAGGGAGCAGAAACATAAACGGTACACAAAAGTTAGGTTAGGTTAGTTACATAGTTACTGTGACAAAAACTACTACTACATAGTTAAAATGTTAAAACAGAGGTTAAACACATTTCAACAATAACTGTAAATAACAGTATACTAACTACTAACATTTTCTAGTTCATTGAATCGATTCGAAATTTGTTTGAGGCGAGTCTGAGATAGCATAAATCATAATTGTTGTTGTAGCACCAAATAATTCCGTAAATAATTTTGGGAATTGTTAGACCTCGGATGTTTAAAGATTTAGCTGCGTTTCGGTAATGTAGACACGACTCTCTTGGGACTTTAACTGGAGCTTTTTAAACCAATTTGCAGATGAGGACCCCTTTGCAGTTTTTTAATATGTCCGAGTGAATCATCCTCGGATCATCCAGATCCTGATTGAGGAACACACACGACATTTACATTTTTCAGCAGGATAACACTTTTTGATCGAAAACTTATTATAACCTCACAAACACTTTTCGATAAATATTTAGTCCACTTTTTAGCAAAAAAGCTTAATATAAATTCACAAACACTTTTCGCGAGATATTCAAACCACTTTTCAAATCGATTCAATGAAAAATAGTCGTAAATACAAAAAACCAATAAAAATTTTGAATATTTTTTTTTTCATATCTTATCATTTCACAGCTCCACATACCTGTACGCCAGTCATTGGTGTGATTACATCGGAAAATGACGACAATGGAGCCGCAGTATTACTACGAATACTAATCCTATTTGACTTATTCAGCGAGGCATTACTAATTATTGACGGATCTATGGGCGGACCAGTCATCGGTGTGCCGCCACCTCTTTGACGTTTCACATTCGTACCATTTAGAATATTGTTGCTATTATTATTGTTGTTGTTGCTGTTATTATTATTATTATGTTCATTATGACCCGTTGGTACATTAATCATATACTTGTTATTCATATTGATATAATGATTGGGTGCATCGATTTTACAACCATGTGGAGTATGAGCGTGATTGTGTGATGAAAGCAATAGATTCTTTTGCACATACAATTTATCCTTGTACAATTCGACTTCTTCCAGCCATGATTCATGGAAATCGAGTATTTCCAAACCTTTCGTTTTCACACCGGCACTCTTGCCAGACGCATTACTGCTGGCATTCTCCTTTGTATGCGTGTGAATATGCGTATGACCATGGCCATGACTTGTGTGACCGATCTCTTTGACTTGATTCGTATTCGGAGGCTGTGACCTTTTTTCACTAATTGGTGCCATTTTCACTTTGAATTTTGATTTCTACACAGCACAACATTAATTAAAAAAGAGAAGAACAAAAATAATGATATAGTTTTCAGCAGCTAATATAAAACAAATAATATAATCGGCAGTAGTGCCGAAAGAAAGATAAGCTTAAATAAATGAGAAACAAAAAATGCCAGACAAATAACGTGAAGGTAATTCAAAAGTAACAACTTGTTGCAATGTCGCGCCGCTGTCACTATGCTCCTCCTCCTCCTTCTCACTAACTGCGCCCACGTTCTCACTCATCGTCCGTTGTCGAAAATTAATTGATAAATCCAACACAGCGCGTTGAGTAATCTTTCTGCTACTGCTCGAATGTGCAATGGAAGCCTGCTGTCCCGTCTACTCGTTGGTGGCGATATTTTGTGAATAACAGCGGAGCGCACAAAAATAACTGAAGCTATTTTCGTGGTAGCATGCCACACAGACCTCTTAGTTAATACTAATACTAACAATAACAGCAACAAGCCCAAAATAAAAAAACAATATGGCACGAGCACAAGTATTCACTATTCGATTGAGCAATCGAAGCAATTCAATTGAACTGAATGGCACGGATGAGCAAAAGTAAGATCAGCGGCAAAGTAAGAAAATTGTACGCTCGGTGAACTGCCTCAACAATTTACTAATTGTATGTTTGTACGTGTGCGGATATGTAAGCAAGTGGACGGCACAACGTTGTGGGACGGATGGGTAATGCTAATGTGCAGCCTGAGTCTGATGCCAATGTCTGAAAATTATCCCAATATACAGATGAAAAACAGGGATTCCCGCCTACAACAGGTAGACGAAGACGCCAATGTCTGGCACAGTTGATGCAAGCAGCAGCAGCATGCAAATAAGCGCTGACACAGTAATGCTTATTGGTGGCAATGAAGTTCAATGTCGCAATCAGGCTGGGCACGTGTAATATTAATACACATATTTACATATTTCACAATATATTGACTTACAATGATGCTTGCTTGTTGTTGCAATTTTAGTTGTGCTATATTTAAAATGGTTTATTTAATTATTTTTCACTATTATTTATGTGTGTAATATTAAGTATGTGAAATGGAAAAAAAATTGTGTGTAATCAAATTCAATTTAAAAAATCACAAAATTTTTTATTTAAATATTTTGACTTTATACTCGAAACTGAAATTTACGACTGTTTCGTAAAGCAAATTTATATGTTTTGTGTCTGTGTGTCGTGACAACGGAAAAGGGCGCACAAATCCGCATCCGTTCACTACTGCTGTCAAACACAATCGAACATGTTGCAACGCAAAATATATATTACAAAAACAAAACAAACAAATTCGCGCAAATTGTCATGCGTTGCCGCTATTTCTTTTCATTTCTTTTCGCACTGCTTCCCCCCACACACTTGTACAAATAATTCAATAAGCATACATTGTGCAAATTGTTGTTGTTGTTGCTGTATTTTGGCAATTTCCGATTGTTGGTTAGAATATCCATTTTGGTAGAAAATATATATGTATGCTTCACATATGAATAATCAAGTTTTGTTAAATATTTGCTGCGGCTCTTTGATTTTTGTATTATTTATCAATTTTTTTTTCATTTTTGTTTGTTACGATGAAACAGTTTACTGAGAGCATTTCCATCTTGTTGGCAAATGCGGTGTAGAGGAGTGTGACTCGGTGGATTTTTGCCGGCAATGCTGGCGCTCCTGCAGCCACGCTTGATTTTTTTGCGCACCTACTTTTTAGACACTGGCACTTTTGTTGCTAATTTACTTGCAATTGCTTGCATGCACTCACCTTCACACTTATGAATCACACACAGTTAATTTAGTTTGTTTATTTAATTCTGTACTAAATTTCGAATAGCGACATTGAATATTGAAAATTAATTGAAATAATCTAACAGAATTTTTCGTGCTTACTTTGTCGAGACGACAGACGAATGTGCGTGTTTGGTGTTGCCAGCGGCGAATTGTTGGCGGGATGGCGCTGGAAATTTGCGAAGCACGTTGCCAGATGGTGTTTTGTGTAGTATTTTAAAAGTTATGCGAAAATTATTTAAAAATTTAATTATTTTAAGTAATTGTTAATGAAATTTTGAAAAATTAACTAAAATATTAATATTACGTGGACGCAGACTTTGTAATTTTGTTTATTTATTAGAAAATTCGTATAATTCATGTTCGATAATTACTAATTTGTGTCACCCTGTTTTAGTAGAAAATTTGAAATTGTAATAGAGCAAACTTAAAACCAAAGCAAATACAACAACCAATTGTTTTAGGTTTGAAACCAGACAATTGAGTGTTTGTCAAACTTTTTCTGGAAAACTGGAAAAAAGACAAAAGAAATTAAAAAAAAATAATTCAAAATAAAAAAATCACTTTTTGATTTAAAATTTGTGTAAAAAGATGCCTATAAAGAGGAGATCCAAAAATATTGAAGATAAATTATTAAAAATAAATATTTTATATGAAAATAGTATACATATTTTTTAAACTCTCGCAACAAGAGTATTACAGTTTTGTCCACATAACTGTTGTTTGTAAGTCCTAAAACTAAACGAGTTAGATATAGGGTTATATATATCAAAATGAACAGGGTGACGAGAAAAGTTCAAATACAGATGTCTGTCTGTCCGTCCGTCCTGTAACATGAGTAAAAATTGAGATATCTTAATGAAACTTGGAAGACGTATTTCTTGGCACCGTAAGAAGGTTCGAAAATCGGACCACTGGCACGCCCACAAAATGGCGAAAACCGAAAACACTTAAAGTGCCATAACTAAGCTATAAATAAAGCTATGGAAGTAAAATTTGGTATGAAGGATCGCACTATGAAGGGGCATATGTGGATGTAATCTTTTTGGGGAAGTGGGCGTGGCCCCGCCCCCTACTAAGTTTTTTGTACGTATCTCGCAAACTACTAAAAGTATATCAAGGAAACTTTCTAAAGTCGTTTCTTTTAGGTACTACATTATACAGTCCAAAAATGGAGGAAATCGGATCATAACCACGCCCACCTCCCATACAAAGGTTAGGTTGAAAACTACTAAAAGTGGGTTAACTCACTAACGAAAAACGTCAGAAACACAAAATTTCACATAAAAAATGGCAGATGAAAGCTGCACTCAGATTTTTTTACAAAATGGAAAATGGGCGTGGCGTCGCCCACTTATGGGTCAAAAACCATATCTCAGGAACTACTCGACCGATTTCAATGAAACTTGGTTTGTAATAGTTTCCTTACATCCCAATGATATGTTGTGAAAATAGACCAAATCGCTTCACAATCACGCCTACTTCCTATATACCAGAACTTTGAAGACGATCTGAATCGTTTACATTACAATATATAAAATAAGCGCTAGTGAAGAAATCGATGCAGAACTTTGCACAAATACTACGTTTATAGTGTGGCAGCCCCATTCTAAAAATCGCCGAAATCGGACCATAGGTTGTCAAGGCCCCATATATCGAACATGAGGACCTCGGTGCTTCTAACCTAATATTAGTGTTTCCAATTTTCAATAGACTTTATACAATATCTATGACGAATATGTGGGTCAAATTGTGCATTATATAATATTAATAAAGTTAAATAAATAAATTGCGAGAGTATAAAATGTTCGGTTTCACCCGAACTTAGCCCTTCCTTACTTGTTCTAATTTATATACAAAATAAAAAAAAACTAATAAAAAAATATAAAATATATATATATTTTGAGCAAAATATTTATTTGTACAACAAAAAATTGATATATCGAAAAGTTTTAGGCTTCCTCCGAAAGAGAAATCTATTTTATTTTAAATATGTATGTCACATACTGTCTTTTCTCACCGATCCTTCGTAGACAAAACCTAACTTAAAACTTTTACTTTTAAAGCAAAACTCTGAAGAGAGTTTTAATATATGTCCAGTTATCCATTATCTTGTTGCTTACAAATTAACCGATTTTTTATTTCGGATCTAAAGGGGTGGCTCTATGTGTGATTATCGATATTGAAAACGGTCCGAAGACACTATGGTATTTCCTTGAAAAACCTATCCTGGGTTCAACAGGTAATATACAGCAAATGTCTTCTTATATCTTTAAACTAAAAATCCGATATCCCCACATAATCTCTCACTGGGAGAATACTTGGTCAAACTAACGAGCTATTAGAGGCAAAAGCTCTAAAGACTTTGCGAGAATTTTAGGATTAAAGCTCCACAAATTCTTAAATTGCCTTCCATTCACTTGGTCCACAGAACTCAGCCTTTTTTGTCAGCAAAAGCTCAACGAGCTTGAAAATTAAGACCCCGAAACCTGCAATTCCGAACCGATACCTAGTACCTTTAACAAGCACCACAAATTAACGATCAATTTATGGTTCCCCTGTTTCTGCTGGTGGTCCTTTTTTTCATATAATAAATTATTTAGACAACTTAAATGCTATGAGATTCCACGATTACACTTTCTCTCAAAACAAGCAAAGCAAATATTTACCTGGAGCATACTATCCTGGTAATAAAATAAACAAACATCTGATGGCCCAAAATCCCAAATCGTTAACTTGTCCGCCCATATTTGGAAAATAAACCCATCAATTAAGCGATTCCACAAGCCACCCCGACACGAAAAAAACGGCAAAAGGCCCGCACAAGGATCTGCCGAATCTGCGCAGACGCCAATGGCTTGCGGCGTGTGTTGGCCGTGGCGGTTTAGCGCCTGCATCAAAGCGCTGCTGCACAAGCAAGTAGCCAATCAACCAATCACCGTGGCTACCGTCCACATGACCTACATGTCGACGCCGATATCGACAATGCCGAATGTCGAATGCCGCCGGCACTGTGGTCCAACGAGATCGGACTGATATGCACACACACACACACATCCAAGTATGCTTCGAGGCGGTCATATAAATTTAGTTGTTTGCGGGTAGGTCTTCAGTTTCGGACATGCGTTCGCACCATTTGATTGGTATCTCATCAAAAAGCAAAGGTGGCCGCGCGGAAGCCACTCAAAGACATGCTTGTTGCACACATGGCGCACCGACTGATAACAGCAACAACAAGAACAACACGGTTCTTGCGTGTATTTATGGCCAACTAAACGGCCATACTGCCTGCCACATAAATCAGTGGCAAGCACAGCATAGCAGCGCAGTAAGTTGAGTGAAGAACGTGCGCGTGAGTGAGTATGTGTGGGGAAATGTCTATTTTTTTTGTTGTTGGCATCATGTTCTTGCCATGTTGCATGACATTGTAATGACTTCATCATGACAAAATTATCACAAACACCGCCGTACACATCACATTTTATTGCCATGGCATGAGAAATGTGTCGGAGAAAGGTTGTCCATTACTTATATCAACAATTCGCTACACGCGCTCGAGGAGGTCTAAAGGTGCTACAGGTAGGCATTTTGGCATTAGACAAGTTGAAAGGTGCTCGTAATTGAGTTGTGGAGTTTGATTCAATTTTTTAGAGTTTTACCTGGTTGAAGTATCTTGATGTCTTTCTTCAAGTTTGAGACACCCTGAGTTGAGGGATGTGAATCAAGTGGTCACTTCAACCCGACTAGTGTTCAAAACCTACTTACTGCCTGTCTCTCGCAGTTTTGAACCCAGAGAGGAAACTATCGATAATTAAGTCGATGAAGCTGTAGCCTAGATTATCGGAAATAGAATATCAGAGTTTTCATCCATTTTGCTTAGAGTTTCTAGTCGCACTTCTTTTCTAACCTCTCATACTCGAGAGTTTGCCTTTTGTTGAGATATGTCGAGCCCTATACTCTCACAATAGAGTGAGCTCAGGATAAGCTTTGAGCACATTTCTAACGACTGCTGATACACTTACTGCAACTCTCTTTTATTATTCTCGAAACTTATTTGAAGGTCGAACATCTGTCAAATATGAAGGAAGACAAAACTTCTCGAAGATCGCAAGCTTTGAACTGGAGTTCTGGATGGTAGGCTATTCAAATGTGTAATCTTCGAGGTTCAGGATACCGAACTAGATTCAGTGTTATCATATTTAAAGAAACCTTGAAGATTTCAAGCTTATTTATTGGAGACCTCAAGTCTAAAGGCGACTACAAAAGGAAACCTCAAGTTCGACGACATTTTGTGTACTATGAATACATATTTAGATTCGAAGCCGATAATAATTGTAAAATAAAGCAATCCTAGGACGGATCATCAGCGGACGCTTCCAGATTCGACTTTTCAACATTGAGTTCGACTAGAGCTCCTAAGCTCCGCCTTCCAGCTCATATGCAGCAACCTCTGCGTCATCCATCAAAACCAAGAACCCCAATCGACTGAAGCTGACAGCGCCTGCTCGGCACTTTGTACCCTGCATTGCTCCTTTCTTCTACGCTTTTCTACGCGCATATCACATTTCCGCTATGGAGCATATGTGTTATTAATTTGCCAATTGAATGCCAATTGAAGTGCCGGGTTTCAACTCGTTTTCCTCCTTCATCTAAGCCGCGCCTGCTTTTCTTTACAGCTTTTCATTGTGGAGTAGAGAGCAACTGCATATGTCTAATTTAGACAGATAAAACATTTCGAAAGCAATAGAAAAACTACTGCCACCAGATATGCTAGCTGATCTTCGATCTTGTATATTACTTCACTTAATTTCGGCTTTGTTTGCTGTTTTGCCGCATTTTTTATAAGTATTGCACCAACATGGTTGCCGCGTCACATTATCCTTTCGCTATTTTCGGCACCTTTTTGTAAACATGAGATTTTCAACGCGATCGAAGATCAACAAATGTGCAAAAATCTTTGGGGTTTCAAATGCGATCGTGATGGGGAGCGTCAGACAAAGCAGCGAGCGAGTGTTGAGTGCGGTGTGCGGTGTGCGGCGGCGGTGGTGGTGGATCAGCTTACCAAAAACTCAAGGTGCATTTCACAAAGTGTATTCCGCTCCAAATTATCTACTAATTGATGGTTAGGTAATTCCAAAATACCCACACACACTCACTCTACCATGCGATCATAGAAACGATTTCTCTCGCTCGTAGTCGATTTGTAGGCTGGCTACTATTGTAAATCCATTAAGTCGAGTCGAGTAGCAGCGTCGATTTCGATTGCGTGTGGGTTATTATGTGTGCGGATTAAAGCAAAAGAAGTGGCATACAAGCGAATAGGCGTTATCTGCAGTTTTCCCACTTTTTACATGAGTTTCAAAAGGATTTACGGCGGCTCGTCGTAATGTTATACTTTTTCAATTAAGAAAGGTACTCATTAATATATTGACAACTGTTAGATTTCTGCTAATTTTCTGTGTGGAAAATCGGCAAAATGTGGCTGAAAGTGCTCGCAAAATGAGGGAGATATGACAGAAGATCTGCTGTACTGATAGATTTGTGTTTGAAGAATGTTTGAAAGGAGTAAAGGTGATATGTAGCCTTCCATTAGTGTAATATCAGCTGAGTTGCAGGTGCTCTTTAGACAAAAATCATAAAAAATCTGGAAATTTTCGTATAATAAGCGAACAAAGTACGTTCACTGAAGATGGAGTATCTTCTATGGCTTACAATGTTCCAATCTAAAAAAATTTAGCAGCTGGAAAAAACCAAAAAAACTTTTCGAGATGTCGAAGGAATCGCTTTCAAATAATTTTCGTATAATAAGCGAACAAAGTACGTTCACTGAAGATGGAGTATCTTCTATGGCTTACAATGTTCCAATCTAAAAAAATTTAGCAGCTGGAAAAAACCAAAAAAAACTTTTCGAGATGTCGAAGGAATCGCTTTCAAATAACCAATCCAGCATAACAGCAAACCTTTTATTTCGAACTACTGAAAACTTTAGTAGATCCTCACCATAATTTTCTTTTCAGTGATCTTTCCTACATGTATCACGGCTATGACAAGTGTCATTTGGAGTTAAATTTGAGACCTTACAATATATAGCCAGGATTTTCAATACTCTGATATGGATAATGGAAATTCATGAATTTTTTATTATTATTATTATTTTTCTATGAAATAACCTCTCATCATTATCCAAAAAAAACCCATGGATGGATGAAGCGATTAATACAGGCTCATTGATATCTGGGCTCTTTGATATCCTAACCCCGCCATGTTTGACGCGTTCGATAGAGATTTCGACAAGTCCAGACTTCATACTTCACCAATAAACACCGTCAAACGGACTGAATTTGATTGACTTCGTAAAAAATCAGACTACTTCTTAGGCCAGATATCATTACCAAGGGACTTTGGGATATCAAGATCGAAAATATCTTTGATTTTTGAAACCGAAAGTAAGGATGAGATACGAGCCTTGGCTTAAATCGGGAACAGGGTTCATAAAAGTGTTCCCAAAGCAAAGATATGCTCCTAAGTAATCCAAAGGGAGGCCTTCGCCTTAGTGTGGAGGTTAGAAGTTTATTCTACAACTACAGGATTCTGAGTCTCGCTCCCTTTCTCTCTCTCTCTCTCTGTCCCTGTGGACAAAATCAAAATTTGTTTACTCTTCAACTACAGGATTCTGAGTCTCTCTCCCTTTCTCTTCCTCTCTCTCCCTATGGGCAAAATCAAAATGCCAACCGAAGATCTAGAACTCGATCATAGAGCTCGGACAAGAACAAGAACTTCCGTGTCAATAGGTAGACGAAAATGAAGAACGCGACTTTAAAGTTGGTTCTTTGAAAGACTGTTTTACGGCTATGAGATTGATCTCTTTTGATTTGATACTACAGAAAGAGGAAACTTGTGTCGAAATTCTACTAGAAGCATAAAACAAAGCAGAAATCTTATGAGACAGGGAGACAGGAAAGAATCAATTTTAAAGTTTGATCCATTTTGATCTTTTGAAAAGTTTGATTTGACTAAGTAAGAGCTTTATAAAACATTGCTTTCTACACAAAATTGGCATGAAACTTGATCTACTATTCCTGAAGCCTCTCAAAACCAACTGCAGTTCAATGAAGCGAGCTTTGAAGTGTTCGCGATGTGGCTTTTGAGAGACGTTCGGAGCTTGTTTTGAGCTTTTGTCGATTAGTTGGTAATTGTGTATCGAATAAAAATGCGTAAAACGATTCGGTAATGTCTGCCAAATGGATTTGAAAGCTTTTGATATCAAGGAAAGATATAGAACTTTTCTGTGTAGAGAAATAGTAGGGAAAGCTTTCATGTTTCGCACGAAAAAACTTATGCGAGGAATAAAGCTAAGCTTTTTTAGTATTTTAGCTTAAGTATATCTCATTCGTAAATATGTATATTCATATCTTTACTATACAAATAGTATGCATATGTTTAGACTTTAAATCCAGATTTATGAATAATAAAAGCCAGTAGCAAACTTTAAACATCTACAAGATACTTTGCATTTATATTGTTTAAATATGAACATAGATATGTATATACATGATATGTTAATAAACATTCACCTTACATTCATGCATACCGCTAGTTAATAAAGGCATACAAAGTTGACAACTCAATTCATTTTTTTATTATTATTTATTTATTTACGCGATAGTGTGGTAAAGCTGCCGGGCCGCAACAAAAGAAAAAGTATAAATATTTTTATTTTATTCATTCACTTTGGCTAATTGTTGTTGTTTCATATATTTTTCATATGCTTTTGTTGTGGTTTTCTGGGATGCGCAAGCGCAAAATTAAAAGGTGAATATTTACCGATCAACGATTTGTTGGCTAAACGAATTTTCGACACATACGAAATAAAGTTGGGAATTTATGAGGCATGGCAACCCAACAGTTTTTTATTAAACAAATACAAACACATACAGACACACGAATATTAATGTTGGGATTAAAACTGAACGAAACGCGGGATTAGTGGTCGCAGCGACTGTTTTGCATATGAACAGCGGCGACGCCATCATTGTAGGCAGCACAAAAGCGGTGTGAGCAACAACAACAACAGCGCTATGTGTTATAATAAAATACAAAAATTAGTGCTTGTTGATGAGTTTGCGCAGCCTTTGAGATTTTTTTTCAATTTTTTATCATTTTATTTTTTATCATATTGTATTTTGTTGTTGTTTTTGTTGCATTTATACAATTTTAATTTAAAATTATCTGCAAACGAGACAGCCAAGTGGTGGTAAAATGAAATTTAAAAGCATGTTAAGAAGCTGTTTATTTGACATTGATAATTCAGCAAAAGTTTTCAATATTTTGACAGCTCACACTGATGACTTATAGAGCGGCATTAATTTCATTTGTCAATTTGCCGTTGTCGATGGCATTTCGGGTGCAAACATACGTATTTTATGGTGAATGCGAATGTGTGTATGTATGTATGTGTCATCAGTATGTATTTGATTTTTAATGAGAAATTTGATTTTTTTATCAAATGAGTTTGGAGTTTGGGCCTTAAGTCTTTTGTTTGGTATATTACGGGTATTTCTGTGTGTTTGTGATTCAGGTGTGGATAAAATTAAATAATTGCGGAATATGGTAGCTTTAAGCTGTATAACCTCATTTAAGTGTGTGAAATGGTTTAATCTGCGAACAATGTAGTTTTAAATAATGGGTTTTTTCAACAAATCAGAATTTGTATATTTGAGCTTAAGCGTTTCTTTTGTCAATAAAATTTTACTTGCGGATGATTTTTGAAGTCTTGCAAGAAAATTGGATGAAATAGTTGGCAGCTAAGTGTAACCACATACTATATGTAATCATATTTATTCCTTTAAGTATAGAGGTGGTGGTCAAAGTGCGTCTGAATTAACTTTTTCTGAAGTCGGCAATTCCTAAACCAAGTCATAAATTTAAAATAAAGAATAAGCACGTTTCTTTGACTATTTTTTAGATCTCTGTGGTAATGTTCATGAATATTTGATTAATTTAATCTGGAGAAAAGGAGACAAAGATTTTTATATATGGGAATAATTAATATCAAAGGATTTTTGTCTAAAATTTCGAACTCGAGTCCAAATTTATAATATTACAGCATTCTTTGCACATTTCATATTAAGTGCGTTTCATATTTGTCAAAACTCTTTTAAATGGAAATGCCTGAGCTTTATTTATCACTCGAAGCCGGTACCTTCTTTTGAGTCTATCAGTGACCCCGAAACCCACCGAATAACTAGTTTCAATCGAATCCTTTGAATTAAAAAAAAAAACGCTGTCCGCCATATTGGTTTTTGGGGATAAGTCAAAATTCTGATTTGATGGATGGAGTTAAATGGATTCGAATTCAGCGACCCCCAAACATATAGTACATATATTAAAAACCCCATGTCATTAAAAAATTTTATGTTTGTGTGGCTGTGTTATCGTTCAAAGTTTAAAACATGATATTTCAGCAGCAGCTAAAAACATCGAAAAAATATATTTTTTTAAACGGATTTCATTCACTTCACCCATCTTATAAATATACAGAAAATGTAAGGTAATTTTCGGAGTTTAGATGACAGTTCCAGTGATTAATACAATGAGAGTCGCGAA